>NC_133659.1:183545193-183845193 GCF_037893015.1 Macrotis lagotis
CTTTAAGATTTGCATCACTTAACAAATATCACAACCCTCACAATCCCATGAGAAAAGTCCCATCTTCTGACAAGGGAAAGAATCGAAAAACGGTTCACCTGATCCTAGGTGTGCAGAAGGGAAACTAGAGAGGCCATGTGGTCAGCCCCCACATGCTACACTCAGCCTAGTCAATCAGCCACTGTAAGAGATGGTGTTTAAACCCAGTAAGGCCTGTCTTGATTCTATGCCAGGTTCCTGATGTTGAAGCTCCTGTTTACTACCCTTTCCACTATCCTAGAGTGGGCCCTTTATCCAAATTCATTTTATCTTTTTGTGTGAAGCTCTCTAAACTCATATGTTCTGGCTAACAATGATTATTTGACTTTTGCACTTAGCTATTAGTGAATTAAACATAGGCATTAAGCTAAATATTGTAACTGTAAAGAGTAAAAAACAGCCCCTATCCTCAAGACTACATTCTAGTCATTTAAAATTGACATATAAATCAAGATCCATAAATGCCAAAAAATATTGCGTGCCTATACTAAGTTTGGGAATACAAATAGAAAAGGCCATCTCTGCTCTCAAAGAGCTCAGATCAGGGAAAAATAAAATTCCAACCAGAATAAATGAGAAGACACAGAAGGTGCTAGATCAAATCATTAGTCAGCCAGGCAGATGCTCTTCTATCTCCACACAAGCCAATCAAACAGCTTGGTTCTGGCAGCCACAGATGGAGAAGTAGAGGGAGCCCTGGATAGGAACTTTCTGTGTATGAGTGGGCATTTAAACAATCTTGAAGAAAGCCAGAAATTATAAGAAATAGGACAGCCAATGCAAATATCACATGCAAGGAACAACAGCAAGTCAGCCAGTACAACTGAATAGCAAACTTACGATTACACAAAAAGACTTTACATCTGACCCTACAAAAATCAATGCAGGTAAATTAAGATCACTGACTAGTGGGTGATATGATCACTTAGGTGATTTGGTAGCTATGTGAACAATGGATTGCAAAGAGCAGAGCCTAGAAACAGACCAGTCAAGCTACTATAATAATCCAGATAAATGGGAGCCTGAACCACAATAGCAGCAGTAATCAGGAAAGGAACCTATCCAGAATACAGTAGGAGTGAGACTGGAAAACCATTGTATATGTGAAGTATGATGAGCAATAAAACAAGTTTAATATGAAAGAAATACTTAAAAGGTGAGTGGAGGAAGGTGATAGATGAGCACCTCTATATTAATTGTACAAATTGAAGTTAAAAGAAAACAACCTAGGAGAGTAAATGGCAAGACCCACATGTGAATCCAACCTATTATGTGACAAGCTTCTTGACTTACTGGGCCTGTTCCTTATAAAATTTGAAGACTACTATATGTAAAACTATTAAGTTCTTCTCTTGCTTTAAGTCTGTGATATGAATGGTAACATTCACATTAGAGTTATAACAAGGCTAGTTAAAATATAAACTCTATTAGCTTTACAGAACTTATTACCTCATTTTTATTTTACAAAAGATTTTCGGCAATCACTAGATGAAACATTTTTCTAAATTATATAGATTTAATCAACTATTTTATCATGAAAGCAGTGTTTCATGGTTTCAATTCACTTCTTTAAATCCCAGAAGTTTTTAACTCAATAACCACACAATTGCCCCTTATTTCCAAGGCTTTATTGAACAAGGTTACAGGGGTAGAAAATGACGGTTCCAATTCCTTTCAATTCCCTGGCATGAAATGTTGTATTCAGGGATGGAGACATACATATACACACTCACACTCAGTGACAACAATATTCACAGGCATACCACATCTACTAAAAGGAGTAGGTCCAGTTTACATCCACTTTTAAAATCCTTATTCATAGATCCAGTCATGAGCACAAGACTTATAATCAACCAGCTCTTCAGGCTTAAACCACAAGCTGATCTCCTTCTCAGCACTTTTTACAGAATCACTGCCATGAATGATGTTCCTAAAGAAATAGTAATAGATGTTACTATGTGTAAACAAGCAATTAAAATCTGTTTTAAAATACCAACTCTTTCCAGAACCCCTCAAATAAGACCTGATGATTCAGGGAAGTCATATGGCTTAGTGGAGAAGTAGTGACCAACACTAAAGTGTGTTCACCCAGGTAACTGTACAGATTAGATTACCTGGGTTGTCAATAATACTTACCACAACATCCTTACTGCTCTAATTAAATCTTCTCCCCTCCCCAAATTCTCAATGCAAGTAAACTCCTCCTTCTCAAATCTTAATAAATGAAGGGATGTTATCTCAGACCTTCTAACCCTGAATCTATGGAGTGCAAGGCCTACCTTGACACAGATCTAGCTAGCAGGATATGAATCCTCACCAACTCCCTTATCACTTAAGAGAATAGAACCAACATACTGCTGTTTAAGCAGTTCCTTTGCATAATTCAATTTTATAAACTAGATTATTTTAAATGCAGCAGGAAAGGTTACTACTTAAAGGAAATCTTTGGGGGTTTTTAAATGTCAATTAATTTTTAATGATGATGGGATATAGACTGGACTTACTTTATATTAGTACAGAGAATTCCCTCTTTTTCAATGTAAATTGCTAACTCCTCTGCAAATTTTTAATCTTATTAAGTACTCTGTTGACCAGGGCAATGGTCCAGTGTCATAAAACCAATCTGTGTCAGAGATAGGACTCAAACCTATTTTAGGCTTCAAAGCCAGCTCTATCCATCACTCTACCCAGCCTCTGAGGAAAAGGATTCACTGCCTGCTTTGTCAGCTTTTTATAAAGGTTTTCATCCTTCAGATTTCACCAAGGACATACATTCTCTCACAGAAATGTAAGCAAGGCAATGGAATTCTTTTACTCCTCAGCAAAGGCCTTAAAATTCCCTCGGACTCACCTGCCAACTTGAATGCAGAAGTCCCCACGAATGGTACCTGGCTTGGAATCAGCTGGGTTGGTCTCCCCCAGCATCACTCTGCCTGTCTTCACCACATTCAAGCCCTCCCAGACCTTCATGACAAGGCAAAAATGCACATTAAGTTTATATTCTGACTGGTTATGATTCAGAGTGGTCCCTGGCGTAAACAACCCTGTTCCAACATTACAATTATAAAGAAGAAAACTAAAACAATTCCCAATTCCTTATCTCAATGAGTTCTCTATCTAGTTTGGGAAAAGGAGAATTATAAAATGACAAATACAGAAAACTAGGAACTGAATCCAGGTGTTCCAACTCCCAATCCAAGAGACTTCCCTGTCCAAGACCTTCAGAAAACATAAATATGATTGGCTCAGTCCAACTGTCTTCTTAGGTTGATTTCTGTGGGTAAGGCAGGTGCCACCTTTGGCCAATCTGTAACAACCTTCACTCTAGATGTCATTTTGCTTTTTCCTTTCACTCCATGACCCACATTTGAGGGAAGTAACTGATGAAAAAGCAGTCTTCCATACTATGCCCTCCATTTTCTCTTCCTTCCTAACTAGTACCTCTTAAGACTATAATTTTTGGTGGGGTTTTTTTGTTTTTAGGTTTTTGCAAGGCAATGGGGCTAAGTGGCTTACCCAAGGCCACACAGCTAGTTAATTAAGGGTCTGAAGCCACATTTGAACTCAAGTACTCCTGACTCCAGGGCCAGTGCTCTATCCACTGCGCCACCTAGCCATCCCAAGAGGATGTTTTAATTAAAACTCAAAATTATCAAGGAAAAATACTGGATCTTTTTTGTCATCTTCTCCCCTTTCTCTAAGGTTCCCTAAGATTCAATTACCCTTACTAGCTACATCCCTAAAATGATAAATATTACTAATTAACTGTAAGCTCTATTTCATCAGGAAATGGATCTTACTGGAACTTTGTATTTCCTTCTAAAATAAGATTCAATTATCAATCCCTTACTTGATTCCAGAGGCCAGAAGATGAAGCATGCTTCCCCCATACTGCCAAATTAGTGTAAACAAATACAGCTAGGTGGCATTGTGGGTCAGAGGGCTGGTCCTATTGTCAGAAATACCAGTTCTAATCCAGCCTCAGACACTAGCTATGTGTCCTTGGGCAAGTTGTTTAACTTGTGTACTTCAGTTTCTTCAATTATAATGATACCACCCATCTCCCAGGGCTGTTTTGAGGATCAAATGCAATAATATTTTTAAAGTGGTCTGCCAACATTAAAGGACTACAGAAATGCTAACTAGCTATTAAAATGTAAGGATTGTTGGATTGCTGGATATGGCCAATGTGTGAATTTGCTATACTGCTTTATGTATTTTTTAAAGATGATTTTAGTTTTAATTGTTCAACTGGGAAGGGAATAAGCACTTGTAAAATAAAAATATAAAAATTTAAATAATAGCAATCCTTGGTAGCCTTAAATCCCCAGTGTCTTTGCACCCCATCAAGTGCTTGTTAAGTCTTCATTAATGTAACTGAATCAAATGAGGAGTAACATAGAGCAAGAGATTCTAAATTGAGTTCTGAAGCAAAATTCCTAGGAACTAAATGGTAATCCAGTAACACTTGGCTCCAAACAATAGATACTTACCATGGCTACAACAGGCCCTGAGTTCATGTATTTCACAAGCCCAGGGAAAAATGGTCTGTCTTTCAGGTCAACATAGTGCTGTTTCAGATGTTCCTCTGAAGCCTGTGGGTACATGAGAGGGGGATTACTAGAGGAAGAACTTGAAGTCTCTCTATCCAAGTTTGAGAGGGGAGAAAAAAAGGAGATGGAAAGCTTAGCAATAAGGTGTTTTCTAAAAACAGGCAAATTCAACATTTGCACGTAAGCAAATTACCTTTATTATACTCTGAAATCAGCTGGGGAAAGAGGAAGAGGTGACTCTTCATGACAAAATCTGGTAGTTCAAAAAACAACCAGGATTGTAAGGGGTCATCCAAAAATCATTCAAGGCAACATGACTAAAATGAAATTTTTTACATGAGTTCACACTAGTATTAATATCAAAATGCTTGCCTTCTCAAGGTTTGGGGAGGGGAAGGGTAATATTTGAAATTCAAAAATTTTTTTAAAGGAATGTTAAAAAATTTTTACATGAAATTGGTAAACATTAAACAAGATGAATAAAAATGTATTTCATTCAAGGAACTAGGTCCTAACTGCTTTTAAGTATCTAAAGGGCTATCATTTGGAAGAGTATTGGATTAAACTTTCTCTCCTGATCCCTGAGTAGAAGCAAATTACAGAGAAGCAGATTTTATCACTGCCAAGGAAGAAAATCTGGAAAGTTAAGAAAATCAAAGTGGAATGATCTGCCCAGATTCCTCTCCCTAAATCTTTCAGAGATAGAGGTGGGACAGCTGTTCGGCTATGTATAGGTGGTAACAGATTGCCTCAAGTTTGTTCAATCTGGACTAGTCCCGAACTTCTGTAAGGCCGGGCCAAGCTCCCGGGTGCTTGTGGCCGCGGGCAGCACGCTCTCCACAGCGCCATTTCCAGCGCATACCTCGGGCCAGACCCCAAAGGATTCGACTACTTCGGCATACTCGCCCCACCTGGGACCCGGGGCTAGGCCCAGGGTGGGGGGAGGCTGGAGGTGGGGGGTCCTCGTGGCCAGCCACCTCGGCCAAGGGCGTTCGCCATTCAGGGCGGGAGCCCCCCCCCCCCCCCGGGACGAGAACCGGCGCTCGGAGGGGCAGAAAGATGGCGCTGGGGCCGGGGCCTCCCGAGACGCTGCCCCGCCCGGGGCCCCCCGCGGTGGCACGGAGGCCCGGGGCCCCCCGCGGTGGCACGGTGGCACGGAGGCCCGGGGCTCGGCGCGGCCTTACCCTCAGCAGCTTCATGCCCACGAGGCGGAAGCCCTTCTGCTCAAAACGTTTGATGATGTCCCCGACCAGGCCGCGCTGGACGCCGTCCGGCTTGATGGCGATGAAGGTGCGCTCCGCGTTGGCCATGGCCCTGCGTGGGGGAGCGGGCGTCAGGAGGGCCCGGCCCTGGGGGGTCGCAGCCGCCCTCCCCCGCCCCCCGCCTTCCCGGCCCCCAGCCAGGCTCCACGTGGCTGTCCCGGAGCGCTCGGCCGGCCTTCCTCCCTCCCCCCGCCCGGCTCCCGCGGGCCGCCCGGGCCGGGCCGGGCCGGGCCGGGCCGGGGGAAGGAGCGGCGCAGCCGCGGGGCCCGGCCCTGCTCACCAGGGAAGCTCGGCCTAGAGCAGGAGAGAAGGCGGCGGCGGAGTCCGGAGTCTGCTCCTCGCAGCCGAGCGGGGGAAGAGAGGCCGCAGCGGGGAGCCCGGAGCCCGGAGCCCAGAGCCCGCCCCCGCCGCGCCCAGGGGCGGGGCCGGGCCGGGCCGGGCCGGGGGAGGGGAGCGACGCACCCGGGGCTGCGCGGCTCCAGCCCCGCAGCCGTCCTGGGACAGACCCAGCTCCGGCAGAGGCGAGCCGCGCTCCGCTCTCGTGGCCTTGCCAAAAAAGCCCCGAAAGTCAGGCAAAGACCGAGGGCAGGAAGGGGCTGGGCTGGGCTGCGGAGACCTCCGCACGAGGAGCGGGCTTTCGTCCCGGGGCCGGGGGTGGCGGCGTCCGAGGGAAGGAGGGCCCGGGCCCCGCATGGCCATGAGGACCCGGAGAGTTCTGGCTGAAAGCGCCTCCTAAGGTTGGCAGCGGGCTGGGGGACGCACCAGGGAAGGCAGGAAGGGGCAGTGTTGAGGGGAAAGCCGTGGTCCATTTTGGATCCAATGAATTTAAGCTAAACATCCTGTTCCAGATGTCCGAAAAGCAGCTAGAGATGCGAGGTGGGAGGTCATCAGAGAGGCTGCGATACCAAGGTAGATTTGAAAATCGTCAGCAGATGGATGGTGATTAAAGCCATCCTCGCCTCAGAACGCTTAAATTCTGTTCCTTTCCCCTTTGGATCTCCAGCATTTGGATTCCCAGCTGGGGGTAAGAGTTAAATGCCTGTTGATTGATCGGCTGAATATTGGTAGGTAGAGTGGGAAAGAATTAAAAGTTCCTTCACTTCCCACATGGAACTAAGTCTCTGAGGAGAGTCTCCCCTACAATTCATAACTGGGCCCAAGGCAGAGAGAGAGACCCAGATCACTTTTCACCACATCACAACCTGCCAAAAAGAAGGGGAGCTACGGGGAGAGAGTGGTGGGATTGTCGTGTCGTTTTGCTCCTCTTTAAAATGAGGTTTGAGCTAAAATTCTGAGGCCTCTTCTAGTTCTAAGCACAGATCTACATTTTTTGATCATTGTTCCCAGTTCCTGGAAGTCTGAGCCCACCTTCAGAGAGATTCCTGCTTGGAGCCCAGAGAAACCACAGGGTCACTGAAAGAGCCCCAATAGCTTTCCTAGGGATCAAGAAAGGAGTTTCACCTGTACTTTTTCTAAAACTGAGCCAACTTCAGAAGCTAGGCCACAAAGACTGATGCAGAGTCCTTCCTTAAAACTACTCCTATTGCCAGGCTCCTTAGAAGCAGGTATAGCCACCAAAGGAAAACCTGGGTTTCTCAAGGGCACCTCTGTCACAAGGCTTAGCATAATGCTGCCTGGCACAATGGGCAGGTGATGTTTACTGACTGGTTCAGTGATTCAAAATAGGGATTATTTTGTATATAAGTGGAAGTCTGCTTCTGCTGAGGAATGAATAAATAAACCTGTGGATGATTAGCATGCGATAAAAAATGACAAAGAGCACAAAAAGATAAATGATGCTAAATGAGTTAGCAAAGTAATATATACATAGGGATACACACGCTTATGTATGCATCTGCACATACACATCGTTTCACAGTATGGGTTGTATTTACACTGATGCAATTGTATATCTTGTTTATATTTATAGGTTGTTTACATTGTGGTAGAAATTATTACAACATTTGCATTGTTGTAACATACAATTGAGACAGGTCTCCTATTGTCCTTTGATGTTCCTTCCTTCAGTTATAGCACCAGACCAAGCCTCATAGCACATGCTCCTTCATTCATTTACTCAAGAAGCATTTTAAGTGCCTTCTGTATACTTGGGATAGTAACAAAATAGCACACATAAAAAAATAAGCCTCAACCTTTGAGAATGCCACATTATATTGCTCAGTATTTCCTTGATAAATTATCATATATACAAATTATAATATATAAATCATATATAAATTGAATATCATATCAAATTACAATGCAAAAAGCACCTTCGATTGTTGAAATATGCCAGGCAGACAAAATGGAGAGGGGTCATCATTTCTGCCTCCTAAGCTGTTTACCTGAACTTGTTTCCCAGCCAACTCTCCAAAGTTACAAAGGGGGAAAGGAACAGCAATAGAAGCTACCAGGAATGAAAGGGTGAGAGCTAAGAACAACAAAGCACAAGGGATATTCACTGGGGAGCCCCAGTGGGCTCCAAAATTCAAGGGACAGAGAAATACACAAAAAAAAGATTCATCAGCTAAGCTAAGGGGGGACGGATCAAAGGGATTCTGGTTATCATTAACAGAAAAAAAAAAAGGTTCTAATTGGCACAATTTTCAGTACTAGACATACCAGTTAATATGAATGCCAACCAGTAACTGGCTAAAGCTTATTTTCATTAGTGTATGATCAGTTATGAGCATATATATTATGTTTAAAACCAGGCAAAATGCCACTATAGACAGAATGATAGGATGGTGGGGGGAGGGGGGAGCAATCTCATTTAGAAATCACTCCATCACTCCCCAGCTCTAGAAGTCCAGTAAGGGAGTAAAGTGATAAAATTAAAATTCACTCTTCCCCCTGCTCCAAGAAGCATCATGGTGCAATAATGAGCCAACTTCTAAGTCATAAGACCTGAGTTTGAATCTCAGTGCTGTCACTTTAACAAAGAAATACAGTTACTGTCCTGAGGAGCAGCTAGGTGGCCCAGTGGATAAAGCATCAGCCCTGAAGTCAGGAGGACTCAATACACAATCCTTACCTAGCTGTGTGACCTTGGACAAGTCACTTAACCCCACTGCCTTGCAAAAAAAAGTGGGCTAGATGGGACCCCTAAGACCCCTTCCAGCTCAAGATCTAAAGATCTTATGCAGACTTATACTTGAACAGTTACTTGAGAAAGATAATTTTACTGGTCACAACAGAGAAAAGTCTTGAGTTCTTAGAGGTGGGTAGGTCATAACTGGCACCATCAAAGCTGTAATGTAATTAGGGTTCAGCTTGACAGAACCTGCCTACTCCAGCAGGGAAAAATAGAACTTCTTGGGAAACATCTATCACTTCAGCAAATATCCTCCCTATATCAAACAATTATATCTTCATCACAACCATATGAAAGAAGATAAAGATTGGCCCTCCCTCACAACCTTTATTCCCCATTATCTCTGTATATCCCCATTGCAGCAAAGCTAAATATCAATGATTACTCAATTCTTTCTACCACTCCATTAATTCACCCAATCCAATAATACACTAAAAGAAAAGAAAGCTGAAAAACATCAATATCCTCCCACCCCTTTCTCTCAGAACCACAGATGACACACAATAGCTCCAAAAACCTTTTAATATGATCAGATGGATAAAACATTGTACAACCAAAGTTAATAGCAAGCATAGAAGTCTCCACAGTCCATATGGAAGCCCTTGGAAATAAGCAGAGCCAAAGCCTGCCCCTCCCCACCTACAGGAATGGAGAAAGCACAACATGCCTCCTCCACATCATTCATAGATCCACAGCTGGGCACAGCTCTTGTAATCAACCAATTCATCAGGATGAAACCATAAGCCGATCTCCTTCTCAGCACTCTCCACTGAATCACTGCCATGAATAATATTCCTGGGAAGGAAAGGACATGAAAGAAAGAAATCAGTCATATTCGTAATGAAAAAAGGATTAAAAAGCACAGAATTTCATTCCTGCAGCCCCTTCATTCCTTTACCAGCAAGATGCAAAAGAAAATGGTCAGCTGTGAAGTAGGCCTGCAATCTTGCAGGGGAGAGGCAGTAGATGATAGTGTGGCAAGAATGGGCCATGTTTTCTATAACCATACTTCTTTGTTAAAAGGCAGGGTATTAGGAGAAGTCACTGAGAAATGACTCCAAGTGGCTCCCACCTCCAAAGCTATGAAAATTGTCAGATTACTCTTTTTTTCTTTAGTAATTTAAAACTTACCTAGCCATTTAAGCTGATCCAAAGTCCAAAAATAAAAGTTATCAACTATTATTTTTTAAAATCACAAACTTCCACAAGACTGGTTCAAACATCATCACTACAATGGGACAACAGATGAGTTTGGGGAGCTTTCTGTGGTGCTGACAATAGGGTCTTTTATTTTCTGCACAGCTACCACATCTACTACCCAATACCTAATACAGAGTTAAATATACAACAAGGGTACAGGTGCTGTAATGGTGCTGAAGGAGCACAAATCCCTCTGATTAACAAGATCAACAAGCACCAAGACCTACCTGCCAACTTGAATACAGAAGTCCCCTCGGATTGTCCCTGGTTTGGAATCTGCCGGGTTGGTCTCTCCTAGCATCATTCGACCTGTCTTTACCACATTCAGGCCTTCCCAGACCTCCACAGAGAAAAAAAAGAGGAAGAAGTCAAGGGAGAAAATTACTAAGTGGGGAAGACCCACTGATTGCTAATTCCAAGAACACTCTTCCTCTGAAGAGAGGACTCCAAAAACACAAGTTTCAAAAATGTTTAGGAAAACCTAAGTGGAGTTCAACCAGGATATTGTAGCATAGTTTAGGTGTCCTCTCGACTTCAAATCCTAGGCTTTCAGTTCCAGACAGATCTGCATTCTCTGAAACAGGTTAAAGGATTCAGCTCCTCTCCAACTCTGAGAATCCTTCAAGACCATTGAGTTCCCTATTTATAAGTGAGGGTGGTAAATAACAACCAACTTTCAATTTTGCCATACATTTCCATTCATTTTAGCCCTGTGATAGTGGCACCAAATCTATGGATTTAGGGCTAAAAGGGAACATATTTGTTCCCTAGTCCAAAACTATCTTTACAGATAAGAAAACAAAGATATGGAGGGGTCAAGTCACTTGGCCCAAGGACACTCATTTGATTTGAAGAATTAGGATTTCAATCCAAGATGTTCTGACTCTAAAGAAAATATTCCTTCTCCTTCACCACTAACATCACCACCATCCTCTGAAGAAACTGATGCTCAAGAGACATGTCAGGGGGTCAGAGGGGTTATTCAAACCCAAGTTTCACTGACTCCAAGTCCAGCATTTGGTCCACCATAGGAAGTTGTCCCAAGAGTGAGAATTTACCCTCGTTCATCCCAATCTATTCCCGATATCCCCAGTTTACACAAACGGTCCCTACAAATACTCACCATGGCTACCACAGGCCCGGAGTGCATGTACTTTATCAAGCCTGCATAGAAGGGGCGTTCCTTCAAGTCAATGTAATGCTCTCTGAGAAGGTCTTCAGAAGCCTGAACCAAAGAACAGAGTAGGAGAACCAAAGCCCTGAAGTGATCCAAAGCACCTTAAAAATATTCCCACCTTAAAATCGTGGCAGATATTTTAGGATTCAGAGATGAGGTCAAGTCCCAAATACAGTTGCTAATGGAAGGGAATGGTTATTCATTTCTTTTTAGTTTTGTAATTTAAGCCTTAGCATAGTGCTTAATCAATGTTTATTGAATTGAATTGTTGCATATAGTGCCATTTCTTCTTTTTTTCCTTCCTACTTAATACTGCCAGATTGAGTTAATCATAGAAAAGTTCTAGAGAGTTTTAGAGACAGAAAAGAAATCACTATTTTATAGGAAGAAACCAATATTATAATTAATTTGATTTCCTTGATCATTTGTCAACAGCAAAGAGGAATAGCCAGAGACAAAGCCAGAAAGATTTTGTAATCGAATAAAATCTAGGATTGACTGTTATGGTCAACTCCTAAGCAATCAAGCTGCCAACCTGCTTTGTGGATGCTCCAAGCTCCTTGTCTCTCTCCTTCCATATTTTTAGAATGGGTGGGTCATAACTGGAATATTTTTGAGGTATGATGCTTTCTCAACTTATCTGCACCAAAGAATAAATAGAGGAGACCGAAGCTGAAAAATCTCACTTTCACGGGTGGATGCTCCCTAAGGGCAGAACCCATGTCCTCTTTGTAGTCCCAACTATGGCTATAATTCAGGACTCTGCCTCTGAAAGAAAAATTATAAGCTCAAACATGCCAGGGGATGTGGGATTAGAAGAATGAGAGATTTATTAAGAAACCTTCAACCTTATCGGGACTTTTTTCAAAGGTAAAAAGATTCAGATACCAACTAGGAAAAAAGCTCCCAGATATGTGTCACACCATTGATGCAGGGAATTATAAATATAGGAAATTTGTATTTCTATTAAGAAACAAATTTTGTAATCCTTTATAATGTTAAACTTTGCAAAAGTGAAACTGATCTGCTCCTAGGATGTAAATTGATTCCTATTGTTCCACTGTTAAATGTAAAATTTGTACTACCTCCTTGATTGGTCAAGCTTATACTGGCACCTTGGGACAGGAAGGACCAGTAGGAAGCTTGCTATTGGTTCCCCAAGAACCACCCACTACAGAAAAGGATTTAAATTGTCTGGAAGACAAGTGCTGCCCTTTTCTCTTTTTTTTTTTTTAATTTTATTTATTTAAGGTAATAGGATTAAGTGACTTGCCCAAGGTCACACAACTAGGCAATTTTTAAGTGTCTGCTCAGTTCCTCCTGATTCGAGGGCTGGTGCTCTATCCACTTTCCTACCTAGCTGCCCTGCTTCTTCTCTTCTTGACCCTAACTTCACCTTGCAAAGATGTCTATGTCTCTGTCTCTCTCTCTTTCTTAGACTATGTGCTCCCAGCCTAGGACCATGGGACCTTGTACCATGTGGCCAGACTAAACCAGCCCTTATGGCTGTCTATCCATCCTCTCTCTCTCTCTCTCTCTCTCTCTCTCTCTCTCTCTCTCTCTCTCTCTCTCTCTCTTTCTCTCTCTCTCTCTCTCTCTCTCTCTCTCTCTCAATGCTTGCTATTTTTCTAGGAAGAGAAAAAATTTAATCTGTACGCCTTCTATAACAAATACTGAGCAGTTTTAAATCCCAGGGATATACATGAATTCATTCACTTTCACTAACTCTCAATCTTTATTTGGCAACCCTAAAACACCATGATATTACATTAGGCTATCAAACACTTTCTAGCACTACCTCAAAGAAACTAATGTTCCTTTCCCATAAGAGCACAAAAAGTGAAAAATAATCTGCACTGCCTCCCTTCACCCTGTGTCCAAATCTTTATTCCCTCCAACATCCCCTGTTCCAGAGGAAAGTGTTCCATCCAACATGCCAAATGAGAGAGCAGTACCTTTGCTTAAAAGAAGAAATGATCTACTTACTTTCATGAATTTTAAGCCAACAAGATGGAATCCTTTCTGTTCAAAGCGCTTAACAATCTCTCCAACCAGGCCCCTCTGGACCCCATCTGGCTTGATGGCAATAAAAGTACGTTCGCAGTTAGCCATGATCCTAGATATAAAGTGGTAGGAGGAATGAGGTTGTAAGTGTCCTGTTTGTATCATCCTCTTTCCCAAGTAGATTACATAGTAAAGCCGATTTAAATCTGTCATAGAAACTCAAAGCTTTTTGATTACAAACCCTCTTCCCTAAATCTGCTAGCTTAAATATCAGTCTAAATAAAGGAATATAACATTTCACCTAAACTCTTGGATTCCTCTCCTTTCCTATTTAATTCAACATGTATTTTTCAAACACTCAGTGCTTAACTATGAGAAAGAATATAAAAGTAGTAACAGATCATCTTTGCCCTGATTTTATATAAACTACCTATCCTTAAATTATACTAATATGTAGATGACACTGAACCAGAAGACAGTGTAAGGTAGTACGAAACAACAGGTGAGTTGTGGTGCTCCATTCAAATTCTATGATGATGTCTCATGATGCAGAAGTGACCCTGAGTGCTATGCCTGAGGGAGAACAAGATATGACATGACTGACCAAGTTGGAATAGCTCTGAGTACAAGTGTTAATTATTTGTCGTCCCCTTGGAACCATAGTAGCCAAGTGTAGAATGGCTCATTACCAAGGAGGCTAGCCAACAGGTGATGCATTTTAAGACTTGCTAGCTGTATGATGGGAGAAGGAGGGAGACAGACAAGATAGAATTGCAGACCTAAAATAGATTCTATTCTATATCTCTCCCAAAAAATTTAGAGATCAGAGACCAGAGTTCAAATTCAAACTGTTCATTTTTGTTTGTTTTTTGATTTTGCAAGGCAATGGGGTTACATGACTTGCCGAGGGTCACACATCTTGGTAATTATGTGTCTGAGGCCATATTTGAATCAGGTCCTCCTGACTCCAGGGCCAGTGCTCTATCCACTTCACCACCTAGAAGCCCCAAAAACTGTTCGTTTTTACAGATGTAGAAAATGAAGCCAAACAGTCAAAGGGACTTGCCACACATCACAAAGCTGGTTGGTAGCAGTCAGGTCCAAAACCTATATCTTCTTCCTCCAAATCTATCCTTCTTTTCCTTACAGGGGCTGGAATGTCTGGATAAGGCCCATAAAATAATTTGATCTGGTACTGCCAAGGCAACCACAAGCAAAACTCAAAATTCAATAAATCTAGGAGCTTTTTTTGGGGGGGGGGGTAATTAAAAGTTTGATCAAAATAGCAGGCTAGTTTTTAAGCTTTGCCCTTTGGCAGAAAAAAAGGTTCCCCAACCCTGCCTTAGAACAAAAGAAAAGGTTGTCATTGTCTAGTTTTAGTGTGGAAATCAAGACTTTTTGACTCAGTAATTCCAATTCCAGGAATATATGTATATGTTGTATGTATGTGTATATATATATATATGTATATGCATATTTGTATACACACACACACATATATATATATTCCAAAGACATCAAAGAAATTGGAAGGAACCCATGTGTGTATTTATAGTAATACATTTTTATTGTTGCATTAAACTGTAAATAAAGTGTCAAATCAAATGGGAAATGGCTGAACATACTACAACATAAGGTAACAGAATATTATTATACCATAAGAAAAGATAAAAGCTGGATAAAGCTGGAAAGAATTATATTAAACAATGTAAATTGATGAAGAGTAGCACCAAGGAAACAATTTGTCCAGTAACAATATAGCAAAGAAAAACAAATGTAAATGAGTTAAAAACTATGATCAATACAATTTCTAATCTTTACTCCAAAAGACTGAGACATTTTCAAACAGTCAATTTATGGTTCCTTTTTGCTTGGCTATACTTATTTTACTTTCATAGAATGCAGCAGAGGAAAAAATTAAAAAGGCAGTACTAGTAATTTAAAAAGGGGGGGGGGGTCAGCTAGGTGGATAGACCCTGGAGTCAGGGAGGACCTGAGTTCATCCAGCCTCAGACACTTATTACCTAGCTGTGTGGTCTTGGGCAAGTCACTTAACCCAAATGTTGCCTTGCAAAAACCTGAAAAAAAAAAGGGGGGGGAAGGATATCCACAGAGAAGGGGCAAAAGCAAATTCAGAATGGACCACAGACAAGTGAAGCAGTGATGATGAACGGTCTGAGTAAAATTCAATATATACTTAAAAAATAATAGATCATATTTAAGATAGTTAAGTGACCCAATGATGAAAGCATTGCAAATGAAGACAGAAAAGTGAATTCGAATGCAGCCTCAGGTAATTATTAATATAATCTTGAGTCAAATAACTTAACCTCTGTATTCCTCCATTTCTCCATGTGAGAAATGGAAAAAATGATAGCTACTTTCCAAGGTTGTTGTGAAGATAATATAATCGTAAAGCATCTTAATAGATTTTTTTTAAAAATACATTTTGAAGTGCAATATACAAACCTTTTTGTGTACTCTTATATGGAAATGTTCGTGTTTGTATAAAGTTCATATAAATAAAAGAAACCTTAAGAGAAAAAAGGATCCTGACTAGCATAGAAAGGAAGCAGGTGGAGGCCCAGGTGACCTTGGGCCAGTCACTTCCCTTTCACTTTCTCCGTCTGTAAAATGATAGTGGCGAGTCAGCCGGACCCTAAGGCCCATCCGGTTCCATCCTCGGGTAACTATGACCCCTGGGGAAATCCAAGGCTCAGTTTTAGGGGCACCCGAATCTCAGCCCCGGCTCGGGATCAAAATGTGCGCAGTGCGGTTCTATAATGCGGGGAACAGACCGGAGGGGAACCGGGGTGAGGGTCATGGTGTGTCTGAGGAGTCCCCGCCAACAAGGGCTGACTAACCTTTGACCTTCGCACCCCTGGAGCGCCCCCTCACCTGAACCCGCAGTCTGCAACCGCACCCTGGTTCCACCAGGCCGGAAACGGCCACGGTCACGACCCCACGTGGTCCACGGCGCGCGGAACGCTTCCGCTTAGATTTAGGGATCCGGGGAGCCGATTCGGATGAACACCGTACAGTTTCACTTACTCCCCGCTCCCTTAGTGTTCTCTGTGTAAGAGGACGCCATTTTTTGATGCTCGCCTGGCGGAGGTCAAACTTCCTGTTCCGGCCAGATACTAGAAAAGGGTGGGGCTTCCGCCGCAACTCTTTAGTAAGCTCCGCCCCCCAGTTGCCTCCCTCCTACTCAAACTCCCGGCGCTGGTATGACGTCATCATTCCTGGCCCGGCCCGCAGCGGTCGCTCTTACAACCGCCCCCTCCTCGCTTCCGGACTCGTGATCTTCCTCCTCCCCAACCCGCGTCATCCCCCCCCCAGCCGCTTCCTCGTCCGCCCCGCCCACACCCCGCCTCCTCCCGGCCTCATTTGATTCAGCTTGTATCTCTGCTACAGAGAGACATCACACATGTATATTTGTGTATATATATATATATATGATATGTATATACATATGTATATATGATAAATATATGTCATATGTATATGTGATATGTGTATATAAATATATATATATATATATATATATATGTTTATACGCACGGATGGATAGATAGAAAGATGTGGCCCAGTAGACTTGTGGCATTTCTAATAGCTTAATTGGAAGTAGGAATTACGTCACTCTTTGTACTTGAATCCTACCTGCCTAAAAAGAGGCTTGCCATTTTGGTGCTGGAGGCAGCTAGGTGGTGCTGTGGATAGAGCCCTAAGCGGGAGGCAGGAAAAGTTCAAATTAAGCTTTAGATGAGAGCTGTATGACCCTGGAAAAATCACTTAACCCTTTCCTGCATAAAACTGGAGAAAGGAATGGTAAATTACCATATCTAGGCCAAGCGAACCTCAAGGACAGAAGACCATAGAGTCACAGAGCTGGACAGGACTCAACAACCAAAACATACTGATATTGAATGACTTGATTCACAGACTTTCTACTATATATGAAATAAAATTCCATCTCACTTCATGGAAATCTTCAAAGAATTGATCTTGAGATTATTTGCTTCTCTGTGTACTTGTATGTAAGTCAATTCAAGCATTCAGTGCCTACCATATGTTAACTATTGGGGATGAAAAGACTTAAATGAAATTGCTTGTCCCCTACATAGAAGTAGATGTAAAATTTATACAAAATAAAGGAAAAGTAACTGGGGGAAGAAGGAGGTAGAGAAGATTATAGAAAAGTCTTGTATGGTAAAAAAATAAGCTGAGCCTTGTTGGAAGCTAGGTATTCAATAAAGCAGAGATCCCCAAGGAAGATGTACAGAAATAAGATTCAGAATATTCAGAATAAAGAAAAAAGAGCACTTTGGCTGGATTCCAGAGAAGGAGAGTAATGTTTAATAGGTCTGGAAGGGTAGGTGAATCATAAATCCTAGATCCTAAAAGTACTTTAAAAGCCAATCAAGGGGCAGCTAGATGGCACAGTGGATAAAGCACCAGCCCTGGAGTCAGGAGTACCTGGGTTCAAATTTGGTCTCAGACACTTAATAATTACCTAGCTGTGTGGCCTTGGGCAAGTCACTTTAACCCCACTGCCTTGCAAAAACCTAAAAAAAAAGCTAATCAAAGGAGTTTATATGTGATATTAGAAGCAAGGGATACTGAACTATTTTGAACAAGGAAGTGACATGCTCAGACCTGAGAAAGGTATATTTTTGAGGGAAGAAATGTTGAAATAGTTAGAATAGGTGATCTAGGCCTAAATAAAATGGTGGCCGTTTGAGTGAGGAACCCAATAGGCCCTCATCCCTAGTAGAATAAGGGATTTTTATTTTTGCCAGAGGCCTAGTACAATGCTTTGCACATATAGGAGCCTGATGTTTATCAAATGTATTCTGCTGAGGCTAAGTAATCCTCCTAGTGCATCTAAATTTACAAATTCAGAGTCACCCTTGACCCTTATCTCATTTACTCTATATATGGTCCAACATCCAACTAAAGACTACTAGCTTTTCTTCAGTTTTAACTGTTAATTTCCAAAAACAGATATTCCAAAAACCAATACCACATCCATTTGTTAAGCTATCATTTATAGTAAATGGAAAGGTTTTGAAAAAAGCATCAAACATTCTACCCATGGGCACCATCCACAATAATCCTGAGCATGTATTCAATCAGATTCATATGTAATTAGGAAATATTTAACAAAATAAATGAAATATAATAAAACATAATGGGTTTTTAAAAGTGCTTCATTACAAAGGAAATTTAGGCAGTTGCTTAGATGGGAGGAGGTATAGGAGAGAGAAAAGGCCATACTTTGCACCATCTATGGATCCATTTCTGAAATGCATTCCCTTGTCTCCTTTTTTAAAATTCTCAGCTTCAAGGCTCACTTTAGATGTCATATCTTTTTTTCTCTTCTCAAATTATCTTATATTTACTTATCCATGTACATTTTATATCCCTTAGTAGAAAGTAAACAAGGCAGAACTTATTTTTGTTTTGACCTTGTAACAACCAAAACTTGTATGTATAGTAGGCATATAATGAGTTGAGAAGGCAAGGAAATCAAGTGTACAAACTCATGTGAATAAGACTAAATGATAACCCCCCACTAGAAAGGGGGGAATGTGGGAGCAGGATGGGTTGAGAGGAAACTATAATAAATTTTGTTTTGAACAGGTAGAGTTTGATTTTGCAGGTTGATATTGATGAGGAAATAATAGGCAGGCAATTAATGAATTAGAATTCAGAAGAAAGAACGGGTAGTGGGGAATCATTTGCTTAGAGATAGTTGAATGTATGGAAGTTAATGAAATCACCTAGAGAGCTTTAAAGAGGAAAGAGAACCCAGATAGAACCTTAAGGTTAGATGTTCTTGAGTACAAAAGGATGAAAGGAAGAAATTGAAGGCTAAAATTTTTAATTTTAGGAAATGGGATTGAATTTCAGAAGGCAAAAGCAAGACAAGTCAATGAACATTTATTAACCTATGTAGTAGGCAAGTTACTTAGTGCTGGGTATACAGCAAAAGGCAAGAATAGTTCCTACTCTCAAGGAGATGTGAGACACAACATACAAACAACTATAAATAAGATATATACAAGATAAATTGGAGCTAATCATAAGGACAAAAATATTAAGGGGATAGGGAAAGGCATCTTATAGCAAGTGAGATTTTAACTAAGGCTTGAAGGAAGCAAAGGAAATTGGGATGCTGAGATAAGGAAAGAAAGAATTCTGCACATGGAGGACAGCTAGTGAAGATGCCTAGAGCTGGGATATGGGAATACTTTGTTCCAAGAACAGCAAAAAGTACTCATAGAGCATATAGAGGGGACCAGAGTATTTAGAACACTAAAAAGGTAGGAAGGGGCCAGGTCATAAAGGATTTTAAAGGACAAATAAGAGTTTATATTTGATTCTGGAAGTAATAAGTAGCTACTGGCCGGGGGAAGTGCCATAGTCAGACCTATGCTTTAGCAAGATAGCTGAGTAGAGGATACAAGGAAACTTAGAGAGACTTGAAGCAAGAAGAACAACCAGCATGCTGTTACAATTGTCCAGGCTCAAGGTAAGAAGAACCTGCATCAAGTTGGTGAAAGTGTTAACGGAGAGAAGGAAATGATCAAAAGTCTGTCTGCCAGAAAGGTTTGTGATCTAGAATGCAAAGTAAAAGAATTGGTGTCTGCACAAGGACTAATTCAATTTCCAAGAGTAGAACAAAGAGGTATACTGTTGAAGTGACATCCCTTTATAGGGATGACAGGACTTGGCAGTAGATTGAATATGGAAGATGAGAGGAATTGAGGAGTCAAGCATGATACCTCAATTTCAAGCCTAGGTAACTGGAAGAAAAGCCATAAGGGAGTAATGAGATTCAGTTGGATGAGGCTGAGGCTATGAAGAGAGATTGCAAAACAAGTAAGGTTTGGCATCGGAGAGGTGGAACCAAGTTGACGGAGTAAAGAAAGGAACTCACCAGAGCTCTTGCCCAAGCCACTCCAAATACCTCTAAATAATGTCTCTAACTAGAGTGGCAGAACCCTAAAAAAAGACTTGAATAAAACAATTTTCCAGTCCAAGACAACTGGGAAGATCAGTGGGAAGGGTCTACTACATTGAGATTAGAAAGGGCCTGTAGCATAGGCCATGCTGGAGTGAGCCAGCCCTGGCCATCCAGGAACAGACCATGGGGCACCTAGGTCCATGGGGGGCACATGAGTCCATGTCAATGGGGGGGGTTTCCAGACCTCTTAGCCCAGGGATTGCTAAGGACAATTGGGAAGCTCAGCAGGAAAACCTTGCCACATCAGAGTGAGAGGACAGCCCAATCCAGCTCAGACCTCAGTGCAGACTCAGCACCAGGAGACCAGGAACAGTCCTAGGGAGTCTACCTGCCACTACTTCCAGAATGCTCAGCCCATGATAGTAAGGGATTTCAGTGAGATTACAAAGGTCTCTTTGCTATTGCTAAGGCAGGAGTCTGTTGCTTTACCCATACTCAGATCCAGATCACTCTGGGGCCCCAGTCCCAAGGAAAAGGAACAGAGCTGCACAATACAGCATACTGCCTACAGCAGAGCCAGAACTCTCCTCACAGTTCCAGGACAGAAAGGAGTGCTTGTGGTCATCCACAGACCAGAATACAGGGTAAGAGAGTCATCCTAAGACCCTGGAGGGAATCAGAACTTGCAGATCCCTGGGAGGACTGAGGGAGTGGTATACCTGAAAACAGCGGCAAAAACCCTCAAAAATTTGAGACACTGTCACCCACCCTGGAAGTGGAGCCCCACCTTAACAAAGAGCTAAAATCAAGTCATAGGCTGGGGAAATGAGCAAACAAGCGAAGAAAAAAAAATTTAGCCATAGATAATTACTTTGTCCTATGGAGGATCAAACTACACACTCAGAAGATAAAAGTCAAAGCTCTTTCATCCAAAGCCTCCAAGAAAAATATGAACTGGCTTTAGAAGAGCTCAAAACAGATTATGAAAACCAAGTAAGGGAAGTAAAAGAAAAATTGGGAAGAGAATGAGAGCTGTGCAGGAAAGTCATGAAAAGTAAGTCAGGAGCTTGGTGAAGGAGATACAAAAAATACTGAAGAAAATAATATCTTAAAGACCAGTTTGGGTCAAAGGGAAAAAGTAGTCCAAAAAACCAGTGAGGAGAAGAATTCCTTAAAAAGCAAAATTGACCAGACAGAAAAGGAGATACAAAAGCTCTCTGAAGAAAATAATTCCTTAAAATGTAGAATGGAGCTAAGGGAAGCTAATGATTTTGGGAGAAATCAAGAAACAGTAAAACAAAAGTGAAAAAAATGGAAAAACTAGAAGAAAATGTGAAATATCTTATTGGAAAATCAACTGACCTAGAAAACAGATCCAGAAACCATAATTTTAAAATTATTGGTCTACCTGAAAGTCTTGATCAAAAAAATAGCCTAAACATCTTATTTCAAGAAATCCTCGAGGAAAATTACCCTGATATCCTAAAAGCAGAGTGCAAAGTAGATATTGAAAGAATCCACTAATCACCTCCTGAAAGAGATCCCAAAATAAAAACTACCAGGAGTATTATAGCCAAATTTCAGAACTTCCAAGTCTAGGAGAAAATATTGTAAGCAGAGCAGCTATGTGGTGCAGTGGTTAGAGCACCAGCCCAGGAGTCAGGAGGACGTGAGTTCAAATCCAACCTCAGACACTAAAAAATTGCCTAGCTGTGTGATCTCGAGCAAGTCACTTAACCCCATTGCCTTAAATAAATAAAAAATTAAAATTAAAAAAAGGAAAATATTATCAGCAGCCCAAAAGAAGCAATTAAAATATCACGGAGCTACATTCAGAATAATCTAAGATTTAGAAGCTTCTACTTTAAGTGTTCATAAGGACTTGCAATGTGATATTCTGGAAGGCAAAAAAGCTTGGATTACAACCAAGAATCAACCATCCAGTAAACCGAACATACTCTTTTAGGGCAAAAGATGGCCATTCAATGAAAAAAGGACTTTCAAAATTTCCTGATGAAATGACCAAACCTGAACACAAAGTTTGACCTGCAAATACAGGACTCAGGTGAACCATAGAGAGGGTGGAAGGAAAGGGCAAATCAGGAGGAACTTGATGTTAAACTGCTTATATTCCTACATGGGAAGATGATACTGATAACTCATATGAACCTTCTCACTTTTTTTATTTAATATTTATTGGTTCTCATTTAGTACAAATAATGTTTTTACACATTAATAAAATATTCTTGTTTAAGAGTAAACAAAATACCCCCTCCCCCCAAAAAAATATAGGCTCGCTTAAGTGATAAAGGGGAGAGAAAAAAATTAAAATTAAAATAAAAAAAATAATAGAAAGAATTGTAGGTCTGGCCAGGTGGCACAGTGGACAGAGCACCATCCCTGGGGCCAGGAGCACTGGAGCCCAAATCTGGCCCCATACAACCAACAATCACCCAGCTGTGTGACATGCAAGCCACCCCAACCCCACTGCCCTGCAAAAACCAAAAAAAGAAAAAAAAGACCCCAAATAAAATAAAATAGTAATAATAGGGGAGTCCGGGTGGCGGACAGAGCACTGGCCCTTGAGCCAGGAGCACCGGGGTCCAAATCCAGTCTCAGAAACCCAAGGATCACCCTGCGGGTCCAAATCCGGTCTCAGACACCCAATGATCACCCTGCTCTGCAGCCCTAGGCCGGCCACCCAGGCCCATTTTCCCTGCACCCCCCCAAATAATAATAATAATAAAAAATGTGCTTCAGTCTGTGTTCCAACACCACCAACTCTGTCATGGGTGGATAACATTCTTTATGATAAGTCCTTCACAAAAGTTACTTCCATATTTTTCCACCGTTGCCATTGCTGATCGCAACACCCTCCTTTCATATTTCTCCACTACCATGTACTATATTTTCTCTCTCCTCTCACTCTGACTCTGCTGTAGGGTAGCTGAGTGGCGCAACAGACAGATCCCTGGTCCTGGGGCCAAGAGGCCCTGAGCCCCCCTACTGCCCCTTAGGCCCAGAATCCACCTGGCCCTATGGTCCTGGACAGGCCTTCCAAGCCCAGCCCCTTACAAGAAGTAAAAAATAAAATGTTATATCTGACCACTCTCCCCCCATGGTCCATCCTCTCCTCCATCATTCACATCCCCACCCCTTCCCCCATCCCCCCCTCTCCTTCTTACTCCAGATGTCTATACCCCATTGAGTATATATGCTGTTTCCTCTCCTAGCCACCTCTGATGAGAGCAAAGATTCCCTCATTCCCCCTTGTCTTACCCCCTTCCATATCATTGCAATAGCTCATTGTAATAAAGAAAAATCTTATAATATGAAATATTTTGGCCTATTCCCCCCTCTCCTTTTTCTTTCTCCCATTACATTTCCCATTTTTCTATTGACTCCATTTTTACACCATATTTTATCTTCAAATTCAGCTTTCTACTGTGCTTCATCTATAAAAGCTCCTTCTACCTGCTCTGTTAATTGAGAGAACCTTCTCACTTCTAAGGGCAATTAGAAGTAGCATATATAGACAAGGCACAGGAAGGACTTGAATTTGAAGGTATAATAATTAAAAAGATGGAGTTAATGGATAAGAATGGGAAAAGAGAGGTAGAATAGGATAAGTTATTTCACATAAAAAGAGGCAAGAAAAAACTTTTGCACTGGAGTAGAAGAGGGGAAAGGTGAGAAGGAATGAGTGAGCTTACTCTCCTTAGAAGTGGCTCAGAGTGAGACAAGCAGAACCAGAAAAACATTATACAACCTAACGGCAACATGGGGGTGATGAGCAACCTTGATGGACTTGCTCATTCCATCAGTGCAACAATCAGGCACAATTTTGGGCTATCTGCAATGGAGAATACCATCTGTATCCAGAGAAAGAATTATGGACTTTGAACAAAGACCAAAGACTATTACCTTTAAATTGGGGGGGGGGAGTTATCTTATTATGTAATGTTACTATCTCATACTTTACTTTTCTTAAGGATATGATTTCTTTCTCATCACATTCAACTTAGATCAATATATACCATGGAAACAATGTAAAGACTAACAGAATGCCTTCTGTGGGGAGTGGGGGGAGGGAAGTAAGAATGGGAGGAAAATTGTAAAACTCAAAATAAATAAAATCTTTCTTAAAAAAAAAGTGGCTCAGAGAGGAAATAATATACACACACTTTTGGATATAGAAATCTATCTTACCCTAAAGGAAAATGGGAAAGGAAAGGGATGAGAGAAAGGAGACAGGGGGAGAGGAAGGAGGGTGTAGGTGATGGAAGAGTTAGAGAGGGTAGTCAGATACAACTCACTTTTGAGGAGGGATAGAGTGAAAGGAGAGAGAGAGAATAAAATAAATTAGGGTGGAGGAGAATAGGATGGAGGAAAATACAGCTAGCACTATCAGCTGGCAGGAAAAAAATATTGAAGCGATTTCTCTGATGGATTTATGATAAAGAATATTTCCATCCCAAAGACAGAGCTGGTGGTGTCTTAATACAGACTGAAGCAAACTTTTTTTCTCACTTTATTTTTCTTGCGGTTTCTCATTTTCTGTGAGTTGGGGGGGTGGTTAGGCTATGTTTACTTTTATAACATGCCTATTGTAGTAATGTTTTTCATGGCTACTCATTTTTCTTAGGTTTTTTTTTTTTTGCAAGGCATTGGGGTTAAGTATCTTGCCCAAGGCCACACAGCTAGGTAATTATTGTCTGAGGTCAGATTTGAACTCAGGACCTGATTCCAGGGCCAGTGCTCTATCCACTGCTCCACCTAGCTAGCCACCCTGGCTACTCATTTTTAACCTACACCAAGTAACTTGTTTTTTTTTCAGTGGGGGAAGTGAGCTTGGAGGAAGGGAGAGAATTTGGAACTCAAGGTTTTGGAAGTAGATGTTGAAACTTGCTTCTGCATGAAGCCGGGGGTGGGGGGGGAATTTAAAAATAAAATACATTTTTTAAAAAGATTAAAAATCAGAAATATATTCACACACACACACACACACACACACACACACACACAAAAAGTGAGGTTTTCACTTAAGAAATGGCAATCGAATCACAGATGAGGCAGTAGTTCTGAACTGGCTAGCCTTGGAACTTTTAGCAGATGGTAAAAGCCTGAATTGTCTAAGTGTACTATAATGATGGAGTTAAGTGTCACACTCAGTTCCTCAATCTCAGTCACATCACATAGACACTCAGTTGTCAAATTTTCATTAATACTTCCTCAACATGGATTGAGAAAAACCTAGAAGACATATTACCTGACACAAAATGAAGTCAGAAGAACCAGGAGAACAATATTCAAAGTATTTGCATTATTGTAAAGATAATCAACAGTGAAAGACTTAGTAACTGATCAATAGAGTTGACCTATCACAATTCCAAAGAACTTGGGATAAAAAAATGCTATACACCCCTAGATTTAGAACTGATGGAATTACAATACAAATTAAAATATATTTTTCTTTTTCAGAATGTTTTCCATGATTTCATATGTGTAATGAGTATTGAATTTCTCTCCTCAGTGGTTGTGGGTGTAGGGGGAGGGAGAGAAAAAATTTGAAACAGAAAATAAAATTGTTTAAAAAATTAATGTCTCAGAGGTAGTTAGGTGGTACAGTGACTAGAGCACCAGACATGGAGTCAGGAGGACCTGAGTTCAAATATGCCTTAGACACTTGATAATTAATAGCTGTGAGACTCTGAGCAAGTCATTTAATCTCATTGCCTCAGAAAACAAAACAAAAATTAATGCCTCCCAACATAATTCTTCTATGTCCCTTTTTATCTACTCACATACAACCCTACTTCAGAACTTCAACACTCTTATCTGGATTATTGGGACAACTCTGACTTGATCTTCTTGCTTTCCCCCTCTCCAATCTATGTTTCACATGACTGCCAAATTGATTTTCCTAAAGCAGAAATCTGAGCATGTCACTGTCTTACTTGATAAATTCTAATAACTCCAAGATTAAATATAAACTCCCTGTTGGCATTTAAACTCCTTCAGAACCTGGTCTTACTTTTTTCTTTTTTATTGGATAATCACAAACACACACACACACACACACACATAACAAAAAAACACTTTCAGAATACAAAGAACAGAAATATGTATTTAATGAAACTGAACTGTTATGTATATGATTTTCTACAAGTATATTTATCTAAATAGGTAAGTTGTCCTTTGTAATTGAAGAATACTATATCATCAAATACATGATAGCATGACTTGAACATTATGTTTATTATTGTGAGGGGAGTGTTGTACAAAGACAGCCTTCTCACTGCCTTTTCCAGAACTTTCATCTATGGCCTGAACAATGAAATCATGTATGTAACATATATATCTGCATACATACATACATATGAATAAATAAGGTAATAATAAAACTGTTCTATTTGTATCCCTTCTGTACCTTTTTTCTTCTGAGCATTAAAAAAAAAGTTTTGTTGATTTTCTTTTTTTTACCTCTATAACCACTTCTATCCCACCTCTTGAAGAGAAGCCCTCTCTTGCTACAGATCTATGTACCCATTCTTGAACTTACTTTTGAAGCATGAGCTGGCTATATACTTCCAGCCTCAGAGCTCTAAGGATATTCTTGAGGCATCAGGGTAGTATTTTACTTTCATTGGTTCAAATTCTCATTCCAGACTGTTAACCAATGAGTGGTGCCCTAGTTACATTTTTTAAAATGAATATCAGTTAACTTTTACAAAGGAATACTAATTTCACAGATGTAATAAAAACAGAAGTACATCTGCCCTTCAGCATTTCAGTGCACACTTGGTCCTGGAGGAGAGTGGGCTCAAATTACAAAGCACTGGCCCCACCAAGGTCACACCCAAGAATCAAAACAAAAAGTACTATACTAAGCACTGGAGAGACACGGAAAAACAAAAGAGAGTTCTCTGGAAGGAGGTCACAATCTAATGAGAAAGTCAACATACAAACAGCTCTGTACAAATAAAATATGTACAGGATAAGTTTGGATATAATCATCGGTAAGGAGGTCTTAGCATTAAGGGGGTTTGTGAAAGACCTTGTAGAACATGGAATTTTAACCAGGACTTACAGCTAAATGAGAAGGAATAGAATTCAAGGCATGGGGGGACATGCTGACAATGAAAATGCTGAGAATCAGAAGTTTTGTGGGAGGAAGAGCAAAGAGACAAATATCACTGGATCATAGAGTAATTGGTGGGGGGACAGACTTGTATTTTGTGATTTTATGAATATCAATTTGACAGCCCAGTGAAAGATAGAGAGACTTGAGGCAGAGAGAATAAACAATCATCTATTGTAATAGTCCTTTAGTGAGGCAAGGAGGGCTTATAAAAGGAGAAAAGGCATGTATGTATAAGAGATATTATGAAGGCAGAATTAAAGTTTGAATTGACAGGACTTGACAGCAGAGTTGGGGCATGGCCATTAGATGAGTTGTAACTCCTTGATTGCTTTCCATTTAGTCTAAGTCAAATAAATCATTCAGAACTTTGCTCCTTACCAATTGATTTCCAACAAATCTCAGCATAAACTTGTTCACTATAGAGTACTGGTCTTGGATTCAGGAGGAAGAGAGTTTGAATTGATTTCAGACATGTGACTCTTACTAGCTGTGGAACCTTGACTGCCTCTCATTCAGAGCCATCTCTAGTCATCCTGATTCATATCTGGCCACTGAATCCAGATGGTTCTGAAGGAGAAACTGAGGCCCTCACTTAAATCCAATTCACGTTTGTCATGGGAACACCTCCCTGATTGTCATGACCTTCTTCAAAAATAAAGGACAAGCTTTTATTTTAGATGCCCACAACATAGCTACCTTCAATACCCACTTCATCTGAACTAGGAAAGACTGAAGGCAAAGAATGGAGGCCTGTATTCATAGATCACCTTGATCTTATCTTGAGAAAATAGACCCTAGAGGGTCTCCCCATCCAGAGTTTTTTATGGCACATCTCTCCTCATAGGTAGCTAGCCTGGAAAAGAAGAAGCATTAGAGCAAGGGATTCACTTGGATTGGTTAAAGTCTTTTTGGAGGTACCACAGTCCTGGTTACCAAGCCAATTGGCAGTCTTTCCATTATATTATGATTAGCAGACCAGAACCAATTATGCATACACATATATTTATGTGTATGTATATATATATATATATATATATACACACACACATACTCCATATGTGTGTATGTGTATATATACATAATTCTTGCTTTATGTAAATTCACATTACATAAATTTAACTAAGAATTCTGAAAGAAATTCTAATTCCAATTTCAACTTTAAAATTGTGCAGAATCCCATATTGTGCAGGATTCCATAATGTGCAATTTTCAAGCTGGAGAGGCTACAGAAATTGAAATAGTAAAGAAGTTCCCAGAGTTTCTGCAAAAAATAATAGATGAAAGTTCCTACTTGCTTTAATATAGACACAACTGACCTATTTTATCATATAATACCATCTTGAACCTACATCTTAGTGGTGGAAAAAACTGTGCCAGGGCATAAAGCTTCAAAAAATAGTTACTCTTTTGCTTGGAGGAAATGCAACTGGGACTTGAAAATTAAAACAGTTCTTAATATACCACTTAGAAAATCCTAGATCATTGGAAGCAATCAGCAAGAGATATCTGTATATTATTTCACTAATCCTAAAACAAAGATAAGCCTTATCACCTTTGAACAATGCTTTATGCCCTGCTTCCTTCCTGAAATCAAAGTCAAGAAGTTTTATAATGATAACAGAATTCCTTTCTAGATTTTACTTATTTTGGATAATGCTCCAGGCCACCTTCTCCAATGTAAAAATGGTGAACCTTCCCCCTGACACTAGCATTACATATGCCCAGACAATTGCAGCTATGGATACAGATAAGGATTTAACATTGAGAGATTTCTGGAAGTCCTATAATATTTACCATGTAATCCAGATTATTGCTAAGGCAAGGGGAGATATAACATAAACATGTATGAAGAATTTGGAAAAAAAAATGCCCATAGTTCATTCCTGTGGATTTGACAAAGATGAAACATTAGAGGTGAGTAATAATACTGTAAAATTAACATAATAATTAGAGCTAGAAGTCAATAAGAATTATGTGGAGGAGTTGATTATTACTCACTCCTAATGTGACAGTAATTGGTTGTTTTTTGTTTTTCTGTTTTTTTAGATTTTTCAAGGCAATGGGGTTAAGTGGCTTGCCCAAGGCCATATGGCTAGGTAATTATTAAGTGTCTGAGGTTGGATTTGAACCCAGTTACTCCTGACTCCAAGGCCAGTGCTCTATCCACTGTACCACCTAGCCACCCCCAGTAATTGGTTGTTGATTGTTGTACTTCATCTCAAGGAGGACCAAAATGTCACTGATGCTGGGGGGGGTGGTTATATATTGAGTCACTGGAGAGATATATATGGACAGTTAGATGATGCAGTGGATAGAGAGCTGGTGTTGGAGTCAGGAGGACAGGAGTTCAAATCCAGCCTCAGATACTTGACTCTAACTGTGGGACCTTGGGCAAGTCACTTAACTCTGATTACCTTGGATCCAGGGTCATCTCCAGTTGTCCTGATTCATATGTGGCTCCTGAGGAGAAAGTGAGGCTGGTGACTTAGCACAGCACCCCCTCACTCAAATCCAATTCATGCACTTATCATGGCATCACTTCCCTGATATCATGGCATTCTTCAAGAATGAAGGACAAGGGGCAGCTAGGTGCCAGCCCTGAAGTCAGGAGATCCTGAGTTTAAATCCAGCCTTGGACACTTAACATTTACCTAGCTGTATGACCTTGGGCAAGTCACTTAACCCTATATTGCCTTAAATTTTTTTTAGGTTTTTTTTTTTTTTGCAAGGCAAATGGGGTTAAGTGGCTTGCTCAAGGCCACACAGCTAGGTAATTATTAAGTGTCTGAGGTCAGATTTGAACTCAGATACTTCTGACTCCAGGACTGGTGCTCTATCCACTGTGCCATCTAGCTGCCCCCTCTATTGCCTTAAATTTTAAAAAATTTTTAAAAAATGAAAGACAAACATCATCATCATCAGTGTGTGTGTGTGTATGTGTGTGTGTGTGTGTGTGTGCATAAGATGAAAAAAAAAGTAAAGGCTGTTGGAAGGCAGCAGCAGCAGCAACCACTGCATGGACAACATAACCCACCAGGAGAGAATGAACAATAAGGAAAAGTGTGGAAGCAAGAAAAGTTACTTGGGGAATCACATTCCCCTAGAGGAGACTGACCTCCCAAAGGAAGATCAGGTGAGAAGTAGTAAAAAGTAAAAAGAAGTAGTAATAAGAGTGTGAGATGTTATTTGAGGAAGCTTGCTCTTCTAGAGTGGGCTGCCCTCCAAAGGAAGAAGAGCAACTCTGCTGAGGAATGTGTGAGCTTTTAAAGGGGCAGGAAGATGAGTAATTTAGGTGTATATTGATGAGGACAGTAACTCAGAGAGCAGAGATGAGATAATTAGGGATATGTAGATGAAGGGAGGTAGGTCAAAGACTTAATCCTTTAAGGCTAATCAGAGATCCCTTATTTTATTGATTGGGGCTGGTTTTGTGTCTGGGCAAGGATGAATGGAGTCCTTGCTAAGAGGCAAAATGTACATTGACTTCATCTCATAACTTGGACAATGTGAAAGGGGAGGGGAGGATCAATTATGTAAAATGGTCAGTGCAGAGGGAATAGATTATAAATATCTGTCCAATATTTCCCCTACTTCAACATCACTATGTTACACTGTGTCTAATCAGTCCAATCTGTGATTGATCAGAACAATAGGAGTTAGGAATGCCCAGCCACATGTGGGGTATAAATAGTTGTCTAATCTGATTTTCTTTAATTTAGAATTAAATATTTCTGATCTATATTTCTGATCAAAAGTTATTCTATCAACCTCTAACTGAGTTCTGTAAGTTTGGAATGTTCACCTCTGTCCCTCCACAAAGTCTGTATCTCTAGTTATAAATCTGAAAGGAGGCTCTTTCTGTGTGAAATAGTCTAATGCCCCTCTAATTGCATCTCCAAGTTTTACTGCAAAAACTGTGTAAACAAGCAATTAAGGACCATCCTGAGAAGGAAGGAATCTGCTCTGGTTATCTAAATGAGAACTGAATAAATTTTAAGTACATTAATACAAATACTTATGACATTTTAGAAAGGAAGAAACTCCAATATTTCATATGTCCATACCATATCTAATAACAACATAAAATATAATGTCAGAAGAACAGGCGGTAGTTTGGGGCTAATTGAATCTATGTCAGTTCTGATATGGAATAGACCTTATGGATGGGTTAGAGAATAATAATCAATGATGCCTTTATATACAAATGTGTAACCTGATTGGTTGGCCACCAAAATTTTATAATCCTTTGTTAAAATTCTATAAATATTGATCATTCATTTAGTGTTGCTGTTGGCATTTCCAAGGATGCTATCCACCCATGGGTTTTCGTAAGATTCTAGAGAATTAAACTTCATTTATAAAATGAACTTTGCTGTTTAATTTTCTTTAGCTTAAGGAAATTATGGTTAACATAGTCCATGCACATTTGGGGTGAATTCTCTAAATTTTCATTCTCACATTTCATTTGAGCTACTTCAATTTTGCTTTGCTCATAGAGCACAGAACCTTCTCTGATAAGGTCATACCATACTGAGCAGTCCCATGTCAGTGTCTCCCATGTTACACAATAAATTTCAAAATTCTTAAAAGATTGCTTGAGATCACTCTTTTATTGCTTTTTCTGACCACCAGGAGCACTTGCCCTGTGTGGTTCTCCATAAAACAATCTTTTTAACAAGCATACATTTGATATTTGAACATCTTAGTCAGCCCATGGGAGTCACACTCTCTATAGTAGAGAATTAACAGAAATATTTCATCATTTGAATGAATTTTGTTCTTATATTGAAAAAATGGATCCAAATACTCCAAGAATTTTAACAAAGACTAGTTGAGGATAATATTATAGGCACTATTCAAATATCTCTCAAAAGTGTTATAAATGGTCGATAATAATAAAAACTTAGCCTGGAGTGATTGAATAGTTTTGGTTTTTTTTTAGGTTTTTGCAAGGCAAATGGGGTTAAGTGGCTTTGCCCAAGACCACACAGCTAGGTAATTATTAAATGTCTGAGACCAGATTTGAACCCAGGTGCTCCTGCCTCCAAGGCCAGTGCTTTATCCACTACGCCACCTAGCTTCCCTTGAATAGTTTTTATTAATTAATTTACATTCCTCCAGGAACAGACAGTTTCCCCTGGTGGATAAAAGCCCCAAATTCTGAAAATGTCCAGTCTTATAGAGGAGGGCTTTGGTTTCCTTCCCTGCTGCATCCTAATAGGTCCTTATCATTGGAGGTACAATCTAAAAAAAAAAAAAGTTATACTGATAAGTCTCAATCATAGAAGGGGGAGTGTATGGAAATGGCTTCATTATGCAAACACACTTGTGCAAGGTTAGGGACCCTAGGTCAATACTTGTGTTAGGTCAGTGACTAGTTAGAACAGGCTTTGATCTATTCTCAGGTCTGGCATCTTTATATAGGTTAGAAGACCTCTCCCAGCTTAGTGATTGGTCTGAGTTAATTCTTTTATCTCCCCTTTTGTTTTACTCCCACATTTCTGCACATAGGTTGATATCTTTTAGCCTAATCAATAACTCAGAACTCTAGAACTTTGTTCTGGTGAATACCTGTAATATATATATTTTAGGTTTTTGCAAGGTAAATGAGGTTAAGTGGCTTGCCCAAGCCCACACAGCTAGGTAATTATTAAGTGTCTGAGGCTGGATTTGACCTCAGGTACTCCTGACTCCAGGGCTGGTGTTCTATCCACTATGCCACCTAGCCGCCCCTTCCTGTAAGATTTTTAACTAACCATCCTGTGGAAACCAAACACTCATCATCATTCCCACAGAAGCTTCATTAAGAAAAAAAGTCTTGAAGTCAACTACCAGCAGTAAAGGCTAGGTGCAATGCTTAGGGAAGGGGCCACATCCTGCACACTTATGTTAAATTTACTGCAGTGTCATGCATTATTTAAAATCAAATTTACCTGTCATTTCATAATTCTGTTTATTATCATGGTACAATATTTAATATGTCTGCATCTTAGCACATTTTATGACTTGGATAAAGGTATATCTTATGTTTGCTTTTGTGTATAAGCTAAGTGAAATGACTGGATGGGGCAAATTCGTTATGTAAAAATCACTTTACATAGAGGACTACTGAAAGGTCCACTTAGGTAAATTATAAACTGTTGTATAGATAAGCAATGCAAATCAACATACTAGCCAACCACCCAATCTTTCCAGCATTATTGCACATTACTTCCTTTCATGCATGTTAAATGATTAGAGGCAAATTGGATTAAGCTGGAATTGAGGAAAAAACGTTGTTAGATTTTCAGTATGATATTTATACCTCAGAAATTGGCAAATGTTACAAATCAGGGTTTTATTTATTGCTTTGTTGAGTGTCTGGACTTAAGAAAACTATGAAGAAAATTTTAACATTACAGATTAAACTTTAAAAGTATGTTAAAGGGGAAGCTAGGTGGCGAATGGATAGAGCACTGGCCCTGGACTGGAGCATCTAAGTTCAAATCAGGCCTCAGACACTAAATAATTACCTAGCTATGTGACCTTGGACAAGTCAGTTAATTCCATTGTCTTGCAAAAACTCCAAATAAGTAAATAAGTAAATAAATAAAGTAGGTTAAAGCATGCTTCCCCCCCCCCCCCCCCCCCCCGATTTAATTGCTAAAATTTGCTGAATGTTCTTAGTTGTAGTTCAGGCAAAATGATCTTTTTTTCCTAGTGCTCCTGTGAAGTATTCAGTCTCCAAACTCAGGACCTTTGCATTAGTTGTCCCTCATGTCTGAAATGCATTCCTTTTCTAAGAACCTCTATTTCTCTTCTTCAAGTCTCAATTGCTGTCCTCTAGATACAACCTTTCATGAGCTTTCCTCCCCAAATCACCTCATTTCTCTTCTCTATATACCTACTCACGTACAGTATGTTCATATTGTTTCCTCCAACTAGAAGGTAATTTTCTAGATGGCAAAGTCTTTTCCTGCTTTTACCTTCACATTGCCCAGGACATAAAAGGCATTTAATAATAATGTTTGTACTTCATTTTTTTTTTTTTTAGGTTTTTGCAAGGCAAATGGGGTTAAGTGGCTTGCCCAAGGCCACACAGCTAGGTAATTATTAAATGTCTGAGACCATATTTGAACCCAGGTACTCCTGACTCCAAGGCCGGTGCTTTATCCACTACACCACCTAGCCGCCCCCCTTGTACTTCATTTTCAAAGAAGACCACATCAGGGAACTGATACCATGACAAGCATATGAATTGAATCTGAATGAGGGGGGCTGTGCTAAGTCACCAGCCTCAATTTCTTCTCCAGAATCATCTGAGTCCAGTGGTCAGACATGAATTAGGATAACTGGAGATGGCCCTGGATGTGGGGCAGTCAGGGTTAAGTGACTTGTCCAGGGTCACACAGCTAGTAAGCGCCAAGTGTTTGAGGCTGGATTTAAACTCCTGTCCTCCTGACTCCAAGGCCAGTGCTCTATCCACTATGCCACCTATCTGCCCAGGCATTGTTGATTGATAACTATTCCCCTCTCTAAACAGAAAGGAGTGGGAATTGGGGAAAAGGGAGAGTTCAGGTTGAAAGTCTGGATTCCAGGGCAGCTAGGTGGCATAGTGGATAGAGTACCAGGCCTGGAGTCAGGAGGACCTGAGTTCAAATTTGACCTCAGACACTTAATAATTGCCTAGCTGTCTGACCTTGGGCAAATCACTTTACCCCATTGCCTTGCTAAAAAAAGAAAGAAAGAAAGAAAGAAAGGAAAAAGAAAGTCTGGTTTCCAGGGGACCAGATTGAATTCACAGATGATATCACATTTTCTCCTCTTTTTCCCTAGTCACAAAAGAAAAAAATGTCCCTTTCCCTAAGACTAACCTCTCTACCTGTATTCTTAAATTCATTGCCTTCTGCCTTATCCAGAGTTTAGCTCTCTCTTATGCATCTTTCCTTTCTCTCTCTCCACTGGTTTTTTCCTTCTCTATCCACAGACATAATGTGGTCTTCTCAGTCCTTAAAAAAGGATTCCCTTGCATTTTTTTTGCATAGTCACATCCAGCCACCTACAATCCTGTTTCTTTTCTCCTTTACTGCTAAACTTCTATAAAGAACTATAACTTTCTTCAAAATTTTTTTTATTTATGGCAGTGGGGTTAAGTGACTTGCCTAAGGTCACACAGCTGGGTAAGTATCAGGTGTCTGAGATCAAATTTGAACTCGGGTCCTCCTGACTTCCAGGGCTGGTGCTCTATCCACTGTACTACCTAGCTTTTAATACTTCCTCAACTTCACTATCCACTCTTTAACCTCTAACATTTTGGCCTCTAGTCTTCTTCTCTATTCTATGGTATTGAAATAGTTATCTCAAATTTCCTTTAGCTTAATCATCAAATCTAGTGGGTATTTTTCAGTCTTCTACTTTAAATACTCTATAGTTTTGACACTGTTGACCACTGTTGAATATTCTTTTTCCTTGACTTCAGATCGTCCATAGTTTCTTGGTTCTTCTCCAACAATCCTTTTTCTTCTTTGTTGTGTACTTATCCTCTATCTTGCTCCTTAATGTGATTATTCATTAAGACTCTTGTCTACCTTCTTTTCTCTATCACTCTTGTCTTAATGCCAAACGAGGAAGATTTGAAATATCAAAACTCGGGACAAGGAAATGTGGAACTTACAACAAGAAAATAAAGCAATCCAGTTTATTGAGAGGATACATTCACAAAACAAAGGGCAGTTTGGGAGAATGATGGAAATAGGCTTCTGGGGCCCTGGTGGAATTGGGCACCACCTCAGTAAACATGTGAAGATCGGTGGCTTTTTATAGGATTCTTATCTATGTCTAGCAGGACCAGACATAGGGGTTAGGGAGGAAGGAGCCTGGCCAAGAGGACTGGTGCTGATTCATGGTAATGGGAAGAAAGAAAGACTCCTGGGGAGTTAGAGGTCCTTAACATCAGAAAAAAGGTTCAGCTGTATGTCATCACAGCTGGCCATGCTAAGACTGGATGATAGCTTTCTAAATCGGTTTTTTTAAACTTCCTCTTTTCTTCCTTAGCAGTTTGAGGAAACTAATGCATTTCTTACAACTTTCTTTCTTAATCCTCTCATTCACTCCCACAAACCTAATTACCACCTCCATGCAGATGATTCACAATTCTCTAGATTTCTTCAGAACTCCTATATCTACTTAGATATTTCACTTGAAACTAAAACTAAACAACATACAAAATCACATTTTTTTCTTTGTCCCTAAACCACTTCCTGCTATTAACTTCACTATTTGGGATCATAAATCAGTTTTCCAGACTCCCAAGTTTCTAATTTTGAGATTAACTGTGACTTTTGTTTTCTTTTAACATTCATATGTAACTGCCACGTCTCACACATACAAACACACACACACACACACACACACACACACACACGCTCAAATATACAATGCTTTACATCCAGTCAGATTTTAATAAAATTTCATTCTTTCATTCTGTACGTTAAGCTTTCCCTTTCCCCTCTTTTTTTTTTCATAAACATAGATCTGGTCATACTGAAACATTCCTACACTAAAAAATCTCCATTGTTTCCCTTTTTTGCAGCCAAAAAGAGAAATATAGCAAGTGCTAGACTTTGAGTCTGAAAGACTTGAGTTAAAATCCTGTCTCAGACAAGTTCTGTGACCTGGAGCACTTAACCTCATTGGACTCAGTTATTTATCTTTAAAATGGATATAATAATAGCATCAACCTGTGGTATTTTGTAAACTTGGTTGCACTATATGTAATTCCTGCCTCCTACTTTGCATCTTGTATATTCACGGTCTCCTTAATCCAGACACAGCCTACCTTTCTACCTTTGCCAACTCCATACTCCAGCCAATATGTCCCAGAACTCCAACTACCCCTTCCATCAGATGCACTTTTCCTTTTGCTCTCCCTCTTTCCTTTCCCCACCTCCCATTTTTGCCTACTAAATTTTTGCTTAGTTTTTCAAAGTCCTACTCCTTTGTCTTCTCTGCTCCCTTCTTTCCTCAGTGATAGCCTTCCTTTTCAGAATCATACAGCACTTTGTCTTGCGTATTTGAGACTTAAGTCAAATAATAAGTGTATCTCATGGTTATTTTTGTTTGTATCTTATCGTCTTTTGAGCCATAAGTTTCTTGAGGAGGACTCACTACACTCTGAATAGAACTTTGGATAAATATGTTTCTTAAATGAATTTGTCGAATCAAAATGTATTATCCCACGAGATGGCGCCCTAGCATCACCAAGCCAAGGACAGGAGCAGGCCCTGCCATCTATTTCTGATTCAACAGGGCTATTTTTGTAGCTGGAGGTGGGTAGGAGGATCTGGAGTGCAATAATGAGAGAGAGAATTAAGTCATATATAAACTTATCTTGTTATTACCCATTTCTACCACCTGGAGAAAGAAAAATACAAAGGACAACCCACATCTTCCAGGAAATCTTTCCCAGGCTAATCATGACTCAACAAACATTTTATTCGAACAACCATTAATTAAAGCCTACTCTGTCTGTCAGAAATACTGTGTTTCTTGCTTTAACCTTCAGAATCAAGGAATAAAAAACATTTATTAAAATGTTACAGGGGTCAAGCAGTGTAGTGAGTGCTGGTTGGAAATACAAAGGCCAAGACAGGGCCTGTTCTCAGGGAGTTTATGTTCAAATAGGGGATGAAATGGGAAGAGATATTGTGACTGGAAAGTTACACGGTTGGTGAGTAGAGTCAAGAGGATAGACTGACCCATCCTTTCCTCCAAGGGGGTGGGGAAGGACAGAAGGCTCAAGGACAAGACTTAGGTACCATCCCTTCTTACGCCAGCTCATTTTACAGATGAGGAAATGAGGAAAACTGGAATAAGTGACTTTCCCAGGGTCACACAATTAGTAAGTTTCTGAACCTTCCTGACTCCAGAGTCCTGTATTCTATCCACTGTGCCACCTGGTTCCCCAAAGCTAGGTTTCACCAAACTCTCAAAGGGGTTCATGACACAAAAAAGGTTAAGAGCACCAGCAGAGCCCAACTGGAAGTCAACCCCCTTAGAACTTCTTCTCCCCTTGGACTTCAGGAAGCACACCTTTTTTTCATCTTTTTTTTATTTAATTATTCTTTTGCAACAAAATCACAGCATTTGTTTCTTAGTCTTCTTCTAAATTGTAAACTTCATTGGGACAGAGACTTGATAAAGCTTAGACAAAACTTGGTCACTTCTCCATAATGTTCTGATGAAGAAAAGATGGTTGGGGTGATGGATGGAGTGTCAGGAGCGATTTTGCTCCTCAGATCTGGCTCATCTAGCTATGTAGCTGGGGTTATGTTACTAAACCTTTCAGGTCTGGTTTCCTCATCTGTAAAATGGGATAATAAAGTTGCCTTGTTTACTGCCACAAGCATGATGTAAGGAAAACCAAGGAGTTTCATAAAGGGTTATAAAGGATCAATTAGTATTTGTGTTGAGTTGAAAGTTCTCTCCACCATCACTAACCTTAGAGCAAACAGAACAGCCAATTAACTCCTTTTGTTCCACAATCATTTATTAAGTAATTTTCATGTGCCAGATACTGTGCTGTGAATTCTGGCACAAAAACAAAATCATTGCTATTTTCAAGGAGTTTATATTCTTGAAAGTAAGGGCTTAGTGTGAAAGGGGAACAACATATGCACAGGGATATATATATATATATAAATATATATATATATATAATTACATATATACATATATAATGAATATTTATTTGAGATAGAGGATCAGAGAGAGAAATTTCAGGAGATCATATCAGGAAACAGATTAGAGGAGAAAGGAAGAAAATACATTTCTGAATCGTATAGGGAAGGAGTTCATGATCAGAGGAGGAAAGAAAAGGATTATATGATAGAATAATTGTGTTTACATAAAACTTAAAGGTTTTTGCTCAAAATCAATATATACTTACATGTATAAATACATAAACACATATAGGTATATACACACATATATCAATATAAAACCTACTTTTCTCATCTTCGGCTTCTTTCTCAACTATATTTACTCACACAAATCAGGAACACAATGAATAGCCATGTTATCTTGAAGAAACTAATTTCTTTTTTTTTTTTTAGGTTTTTGCAAGGCAAATGGGGTTAAGTGGCTTGCCCAAGGCCACACAGCTAGGTAATTATTAAGTGTGAGACCATTTTTGAACCCAGGTACTCCTGACTCCAAGGCTGGTGCTTGATCCACTATGCCACCTAGCTGCCCTGAAACTAGTTTCTTTTGGAACAAAAAGTAAGGCAAATTCAAAGACAAAGACAGGGAGAGCAAGTTTATCTCTCCTCTTGAGAAAATGAGAAGATTGAATGGAAGCAAAGGATGGGAGAACGATAAATAATTCCATAACAAAAACACAAGACTTTTTATCAACTGGTTTCTGCCTAGGCCAAGTCATTCACTAATTCATTCATTCAGTCAGTCAAAAAGCTGTATTAAGCACTATGTGTCATAATCTACATAATCTAAACATTGAAGATATAAAGAAAAGCAAAAACAAGGTTTCTGTCACCTTAAGAAACTCACATGGAGAAGGCAACATGTAAATAATTCAGTAATATATACAAATATATATAAATAGAATATATAAAATAGAATACATAGAATAGGTAGAAGTTAATTTCAGAAGGAAAATTCAACTAGTTAGGAGGGGAAAAGAATGCTTTCTTGCAGAGGTTAGGATTTTATTTAGATCTCCATTGAAGAAGGTTATGGAATCTAAGAGGCAGAAGTGGGAAGGGAGAACATTCCAGGTTGGGGGGAAGCCTGTGAAAAGATGCAAAGTAGGGAAATGATAAAGTATCCTGTATGAAGAACAGCAATAATATTATTGTAGCTGGATTGTAGGGCAAGAGTAGGAGAGGAGGAAATAAAGTATAATAATACTCAAATGGTGGGAAAGGATAAGATTCTAAAGGGCTATAAATTCTAAACATAGTAGATTTTATTTGATTTTAGAAGTAATAAGGAGTTACTGCTGTTAAGAATGACATCATAATCATAGCTAATATTTATTTACTATTTAAGATTTTCAAAGCACTTATATTTTATCTCATTTGGTCAAACTGTGCTTTAGGAAAATCATTTTGTCAGATGAGTAGAATATGAGGAAAGACTTGAGAGCAGAAAGCTGTTATAATAGCCTAGGTGTGAGATGTGAGGTCCTAAAGCAAGGTGGTTGTTGTGTAAGTGAAGCTATGAAGCCAAAAACAAAATATATTTGATGGTAGAAACAAATGACATCAGATTGGATCTGCTTATTGAGTGCTAGTGAGGAGATGACACCAAAATTTCAAGCTTTGATGAGTGGGAGAACAGTAAATACCCGGATGTAGGAGGAAGATAGTGAACTCTAGAGTTTACTCATAGAGTCCTGTTCTCCTTGCTCTACAGCAGGGATTGTCTGGCCTTACCACAGCAAGGTGGGAATGGAAACTCAATAAATCTAGGAGCTTTGGGGGAGAGAATTAATTCAATATTTGATCAATTATAGTAGGCTAATTTTTAAGTTGATAATTTTATATGGCCCTCAAATGAATTTTTTTAAATTTTTTACTTACTTAAGGTAATGGGGTTGAATGACTTGCCCAAGGTCACACAGCTAGGCAATTACTGTCTGAGGTTGGATTTGAACTCAGGTCCTCCTGACACAGGGTCAGTGCTCTATCCACTGCACCATCTAGCTGCTCCAGAATGATGTTATAAATATCCAAATGACCCTTGGCAGAAAAAAAGTTTCTCCACCCCTACTCTATAGATTGGCACTTCTTTCATAATATGTTGCTTATTTACAACGGTGGCTCCAGCTCTAGTTCTTGAGCTTCTGGTATCTCAGCAGCTCAGTTTTCTTTCTAGGCTTCAAAATGGTTTATATCTTTATTCCTTGTTCATCTCTCATTATATCTTGACAAAAATCAACATCACTGAGAAGATAGTGGGAGGGGTTCTATGGGAGAGTTAAGGAGAGAAGAGAAGGTTTGGGATAACTTTTGTTGGAGAGTCAATTAGGTAGTGGTTAAAAGGATTACCTTGATGCAATGTGGGCCCAGTTGAGAGCAGATGAGATACATTTTTAGTTGATCAGTCAACAAAGGTACATAACCTCCTTCAGACCTTATGAGGAGTAGAGAAGGTGGATGATGAGGTAAGTCTGAGTTAAGGTTGGACAAGGTCTAAGTAACAAGAGAAGCAAGGAGTTTGAGAGTAGAGGACAGAGCAGAGTTGAACTGGTTCACCAAAGGGTTAAAATGAGAAGGATTCTTAATGCTTTTGGTCAGGTTCTGGATTCCAAGTTTCAGTGAGAGGAAGCAGAGAGAAAACCAAATCAGATTCAGTATAGAGAAAGCCCATCAATCCATACATACAAGAAGGGACTGTCAGGAAAGTGGAAATAGGTCAACAGAGCCACAAGTGACTGTACCAAAACCAGTAAAATCTAATGTTTTTTTATATCAGGTTCTTATCTGGGTCAAGAAGGACTAAGAATTGTGAAGAGAGAAAAAGCAGAGAACCTGGACATGGGGGCTAGTATTGATGCATCCTGATTGGAAATGCTTGAGGAATTGAGGTCAATTAACTCTCTAATCCAAACTGTCCCACTGCTGAGAAAAGGGCCTTTCAACCATTAACTCAGGCCTTATTGTGATAGGGTAACTCAGAAGATTTGAATTTCCCTAGGAGTTTTTTCCTTTATGGGGTGAAGAGTGTAACTAGAGCAATGGTGATAGTTTGGCAAAAAAAAAAAAAAAAAAGTTGGGGGAATTGCAGGTGAGGATGAAAATTATATTTAGGATCACAGAAGATATAATAGTCAACTTTTATTATATAAAATTTAAAAAGATTTTTGCACATATAAAACCAATATAGCTAAAATTAAGAAAGGAAATGGTTAAGGGGGGATTTGCAGCAAGTATCTCTAATAAAGATCTCATCTGCAAGTACCTAAGAATTTTCCCCAATTTACTAATGACCAAAAAAGCAGAAACAGCAGTTTTCAAAGAAATCCAAACTTTCAAAATGAAAAATTCTCCAAATCATTAATTAAAGAAATTTAAATTGAAGCAACACTGAAATTCTATTTCATACCCACTACATTGACAAGATGACAGAAAAGGCAAATGGCAAATATTGGAGAAGCTATAAGAAAACAGGCATGTTAATACAATATTGGTAGAACTATGAACTGGTCTGATCATTCCAGAAAATAAATTGGAAACATGCTCAAATTATGCATACATTTCGGTTCAATGATACTATTGAATCTCTAATCCAAAGAGATCAAAGAAAGGAAAAGGACCCATCTATAAAAAAATATTTAAAGCAGTTCTTTTGTAGTATCAAATGAATGGCTTAATCAGTCGCTATTTTTTAAGCTTCTAGATTTAAGTACTATGCTGACACTGAACTAATAACAATGAACGCTATAGTAATAAATAATAGTCATGACTGCAATGGCCTATGATAATACAAGGAAAAATGAAAGGAATGGGTTCAGAGAAATCTGAGAAGGCTTCTATACACTAATGAAGAACACAGAATCAGGAGAACAATTTGCACAATAACAACTCAAGAACTTTGAACAAAGCAATGATGAACCAATGATAAGGTTGGTTTCCTCATCATAAATAGTTTTTGTATTCTGGTGTCACACTCTCAAGGTCAAATAGGGTACTTGGTACCATCACCAGAGAACCCAGAGGTTTTTGCCACCCCCATTGTAAGAGGAAATTAATTTATTCCTCAATTTCAATAAACCACTGAACATCAATTGGTTTTTGCAAAAGTCAATTTGCTTAGCCAGAACAAACATTAGAAATATTTCTCCCTACATCTCCAGGGCATATTCTCCTCCATTCTACTTTGGTCTCTAGGGTAGAGTAGACTCAACTTAATTTGGTTCCTACATAGTATTAGTTCCACCAAGTTCATGTCTAAAGGCAGCATCCCTGATGAATCAATTCTCCTCTTAGTTTTTCACTGGAAGGGGAACCCCAAACCCCTCTAAAAGATCTTTTCAGGACATTGATTCTGGGATGCTGCAATATTGACCTTGGCCCTGACTCCCAATTTTCTCTCCCAACATTTTAAAATTCTGAGTATTACTTTCATTTGATATTATGAACACAGTTGTCACTGAGATTGCTCAGAATCAAATGAAGCAAAGAGATCCTAGCTGAAGATGATAAGCCTGTTCAAGTGCCTCCACAGCCAATCATAGAGTCTCTTTGTTAACCCGTCATTGACTGACTAGAACCACACTCCATAGTCTGTTTTTCTAAGACACGTCCCTTAGAAAATAATTACAGTTCTATAGAAGAAAGGTTTGCAGTTTTCCGAATGGAGAGATGCTGCCCCAGGCTTTCTGCATTTATGCTAGACTCTGTCCCATGGAGGATGAGAGTGATGAACAAGATGTGCTGTGAGATCCCTTCAAATTCTCCTTTTAAGACCAACTATCCAGCACAGGGGTTATGACCTGCACCAGTGGAGAAAGCATCCACAATGAGGAGATCACAAATCCTCAGAGTAATTATTTAAATGATCAGAGCCATTCAAATCTATGAACATTAGGCTAGTCTGTTTAGAGAGGCAGAACAAAGACTGAACATTTATATACTGTAATTGGGAATGAGCCCCCAAGGACTCTTTACTTCCCATAATCAAAAGTAAAGCATATAGCTTCATTTACCTTTGACCCCAGAGTCAAACTGCAATTCAAAGAGCAATAATTATTACTGTCTCACATTTCCTCCTCATAAACAGGGATTCTCATTCCAGAGTATCCATTTAGAGAGATCTTGGGATTACAACTCTCCAGAGGCCCTCCTCTCTAATGAGGGGCCAGGAGCGGCACTGGACACAACCAGAAGGCAAAGAGGCATCCTTTGGAGAATCAGAATGTTCTGAACCAGAGGGCCTGACATCATCATCATCATAATTAAAACTGACATTTATTTAGCCCTCCAAGGCCTGCAAAGTATTTTATGGGCATTTTATCATTTGAGCCTCACAAAATCAGTAGAATTGTAGGATAATGATGATTTTTATATGAGAAGACTAAGGCTCAAAGAGAGGTTGAGGGAATTGCAGAGCCAGTAGTGAAGTACTAGCAAGTAGAAAGAGCTCTGATTCTGCTCTCAGAAGACTTGGGTTTGAATTCTTCTAATGCCCTCAGACTCAGTTTCCTTATCTATAAAAAGTAGAGTATTGATCTAGATGACTTCAAAAGCCCTTTCCAATTCTCAAACCATGACCAAAGCTAAGTGACCCAGTGGACAGAGTATTAGACTTATAATTGGGATGATGACCCTAGCTACATGACCCTGGGCAAGTCACCAATCCTTTCTCAGCCTCAGTTACTTCAACTATAAATTGGGAATAATAATATTTACTTCCCAGGATTGTTGTAAAGATCAAATTAGATAATATTTTAAAATGCTTTTTTGTAATTCTTAATTTCTATATAAATGTGAATTATCTTACAATACTAGCAAATGTCAGGACAGGATTTGAAATTAATTCTTCAATAAATCAACAACATTTATAAAGTACCCCTCAGATACCAAGTCTTATGGTAGCTATAAAAATGCTTATGTTATGGATATAATATTTTTTGTCCTTCATTTTCTTTTCTTTTTTTTTTTGATAAGGTTTTTGCAAGGCAAATGGGGTTAAGTGGCTTGCCCAAGGCTACACAGCTAGGTAATTATTAAGTGTCTGAGGCTGGATTTGAACTCAGGTACTCCTGACTCCAGGGCCAGTGCTCCATCCACGGTGCCATCTAGCCACCCCTGTCCTTCATTTTTGTTTTTTTTTTTGTAAGGCAAACGGGTTTAAGTGGCTTGCCCAAGGCCACAGAGCTAGGTAATTATTAAGTGTCTGAGACCAGATTTGAACCCAGGTACTCCTGACTCCAGGGCTGGTGCTTTATCCACTATGCCACCTAGTCACCCCTCTGTCCTTCATTTTCAAAGAAGACCATGACTCCAGGAAGGTTATGCCATGACAAGCTTGTAAATTAGAGTTGAGTGAAAGGGTACTGTGCCAAGTCACCAACCTCACTCTCTCCTCTAGAACCATCTGGGACCAGTGACCAGATATGAATCAGGATGACTGGAGATGACTCTGATACAAGGCAATCAGGGTTAAGTGACTTGCCCAAGGTCACACAGTTAGTGTCAAGTGTCTGAGGCCAGATTCAAACACCTGCTTCCTAACCCCAAGGCCAGTGCTCTATCAACTGGACCACTTAGCTGCCCATTGAAATAAAAAATAAGTCTCCACTTTCAAGGGGTTCAACTTTGGGGGTTTGAACAATATATCAATAACACATAAATAAGAGCATACAAAATATTCACAGAGCAGGAGTGAATTTGAGCACTCCTCTTGGAGGTAGATATAAACCATAAAAAACACTTGTGACCCAGAAACTCCTTTTTAGTACTTTGGTCCCTGTGATTGTGTCAAAAAGGATGAAAGGGATATCACAGACAAGGATACTGGGACTTGGAGCCAAGGTGTTAATCAGAAACCAACAAGATACATGGACAGACCAAAGGGCCAACCAGGAACTGCTAGATTACACATTTCATACAATAATACGGCAGACTGCATGGCATTACCGTCTCCAGATGAAGAGCTATCATTCACTTCATCTATAGATAAGTAAATGCAAAGTCATTGGGGGAGGGGAGAACACTAGCAGTTGGTAGCCTGGGGTATGATGGGGGGTGGTCAGGAAAAGCATCTTGAAGGGGAACTTGAACCTATCTTAGAAGAAAGTTAAACATTCTTTGAGGTAAAAGGGGAGTAGGAGCACATTTCAGGCCTAGCCCTTATTGGATTCCCATGCTATTGAGAAATCACCCCAAATAATTGAAGTTTTCACATAGCAGACAGTAGTCTTTTATTTCTATGTCACAGTCATTTCTAGAATGAAAAAACTTTCCCCACAAAATCACCCCCCCCACAATCACCCCACCCCAGGATTGAACCCTCCTTTGCTTTTGTTTGTTATTGTAGTTTTTAAATATTTAAACAAAAACCTAAGATGGTAGGTGACCTCATCTAATTAAGTATATTATATTCTAACCCCATCCCTCTTTTATTTGGAGAGATATATCTGTTCTCACAGATCTATATTAGTTTTTACAATTTCTTGGTGTCGTGATTTCTCAAAAGGTACATTTCTATAATTTTTATTTAAATTTAGGACATGAGATAATAATGATATTGACTTATAGTTAATGAGACCTTAGTTTTCTCATTTGTAAAATAAAAGGCTTGGATTAGATGAGATCTGAGGTTATCTCTGAGCATTCCATCATTCTATTGCTTTACAATTCAGTACAGATCCCTAATGAAATATTCATCCTAAAGAAAGAAAACAATGGATAAAAGGAACACAGACTATGATGTCATTAGAAGTGACTTGCCACAGTCAGTTACTGTTTCCCTCCTTTTTCAGATTTGTTGTTTTCCTCTAATATTCCTGGACATTAGATGCTAGCACCTTAGCTGGCAACAACCCTAGGGTTCCCCTCACATTGAAGAATGTGTGAGGGAATATTCTTCTTTGATATTTTTTCCTCCCTAGATTTCCGTGATATTCTCATATTGTTTCCTTCATCTGTCTTATTTTTCCTTCCTCACCTGTTACTCTTCTTTCTCCTATCTCTCAAATGTCAGTCGAGCCCTTTTCTCTATCCTCCCTTGATGACCCTGTCCACTATCATGCCTTTAATTACCAAGTCTACACAAATGACGTTCAGGTCCACACCTTCAAACTTAATCTTTCCACTGAACACCATTCCCACATTCCCAAATTTCTTGCTGGATATCCATATTTGAAAGATCCACCTCTAACTCAACCTGGAAGCTAAACTCATTATCTTCCTCCCCGAAACCTGCCCTTCTTTCTAACATCCCTACTTCTATTGATGATTCTACTATTAATACCTCAAATCCATCTTTGACTATGTCCTATTTTAACCTCTATATCCAATCTAGTATCAAGTCTAATTGCTCCTTTCTCTACAGTTTCTCTTCAATCTATTTTATCATTTCTATTTCCATTGGAACCATTAAACCCTAACCCCTCTCATCTGGTCTGGTCTGAAAGCCTTTAATTGATTTTTCCTGCTTCCAGTCTCTCCCCATCTCCAAGTCATCATTTTTTTTTCATAGAAGTCCTTTGTTAGCAGAATTACATCTTCAGTAAACAATTTGACAGGTCTACATCCCACTGTAGATGGAGAACTCCAATATTCACATATTATTCATTAAATTGCCAATATAAAAAAATGAGCAGCTCCCAATGTCATATAAGATAACTTATAACGAAGTTCTGCCTCAACAGGTAGCTTTTGACTGTGCCTTTGATCAGTATGAAGTCAGTCACACATAATCTGGCTGAGCCATCTCCTGATTATGAGCACTGAAAGCTTGCAAATAGCATTATGGATTATCTCATTTGATCTTCACAACCCTGGGAGAGAGGAGCTGTCTTTATTTCTCTGTTCTATAAGAGATTCAGAAGAATTAGATGACTTGCTCAATGTCATATAGGGTTTGAGTCGTACCTCTTGTAACAAATATTCATAGTCAAACAAAACACATCCCCACACTGACCATGCATCCTGAATCTATTGCCTCTCTGTTGGGAAGTACGGTATCATGTGTTGTCATTGATTCTCCAGATCCATGGTTGGTCATTACATTCATTGATCAGAATTCTTGAGTTCTTCCAAGTTGTTCTTAGACCTATCTTCTTCATTTATTATATTATGACATATATGCTCATATTTAACACACCTAAATGACATGTATGCATATGTATGTATGCAAAAGCTTTCTTCCCTTCACTGTACCCAGATGGACAGGGTCATTTTTTTTTTGTCATTGTATCCCCAATATAGCATACCTTGCATACCATATACTCATCATAGATTTTTTTTGTTTTTGCAAGGTAATGAGGTTGTGCTCCAAGTCACACAACTAGGTAATTCAGTGTCTGAGGTCATATTTGAACTCAGGTCCTCCTGACTCCAGGGCCAGTGCTCTATCTACTGCCCAACCTAGTTGCCCTTCATAATAGATTGTTAAAAAATTCCTTGAGGGTAGGGATTGTTTCATTTCTTTGTATCCCCAGCATCTTGTATAGCATCTGGCACACAGTTGGTACTTGATAATTGTTCATTAATTAACTGATTAATATTAATTTCCCTAGCCACAGATGCCAACCAAGTCCACACTTGCCAATCCTTTATACATCCTCTTAGGCTGTTCATCACTTGGGGAAACACTCTGTGGGTGAAGAAGTTTAACATTCATAATGGAGTTTAGGATCACATTTTCCATGCTTTATTGTGCCTAGCTAACTGACCCAACTTCATATATATAGGTTTAATATCCTTATTTTAAACAATCAGCTAATGTAACACTTCTTTCTATGTCCTTTGACCCCCACTGTCCTGGACCTGAATGTCCTTTGTTCTGGGACTTCTTTCTTTTTATCACTCTTAAAACAGTGAGTGTTATAGTCTCATTTCTTCTTTTCCTTATACAGTTCACAGAAAGTGAACTTTCACCTCTGACTATATTCATTGAATTACTGGTTCTTTTTAGATGTAATACTTTTTTCTTGGAAAAGCATCTGACACAGCCAGTCAGACCATTTGTAAATCACTTACCTTGTATGCACGATGATAAATGGCAGAACAGTTGCTGATCTGAAATCACAGGTCCAATTTATTGTTGTTTTTTCCTCCGGATGTAGATGGCATTGTCCATAACAGGTCTCCCAGGGCTGTCTTAGATCTCTGAACTGCTGAGAAGAGCTCCATCTATCATAGCTTTTTTTTGTTTTTTTAGATCCAGTTTTAAAAAAACTATATTTCATTGGACCTTGCCTTCCATATCTCAATAATCTGACTTTTAGAATAATTTCTCTTTTGTACTGACCTTAGCTCTAGAGATTTCCTGAGAGTTACAGCGTGGAAGTGATTTCAGACTTTTATTTAGCTCAACCTACCCATAAAAAAAGATTTTCTTTATTCCATTGAGGATTTCAGGAGAGAATGACCTTCTGAGGTAACTCCTTCCCAAATGAGAGAGATCAAAAAGAGGTCCCTAACTTTCAATTACTAAAGAGGGGGAAATAATTTTCTCCAGATTAGAGTGAGGAAAGGATAGATGTGTTCCTGGGAGACATGAATTAACAATTATCATTGTTAGTAATATCCAGGGATGAATTAACAAAATTGGGTGACTTCCACAAAGCAAATACTCTCTTGTCCCTACAATTCACATATTTAGGCCACTGCTACTCAAGTATTAGCAACGGTTCCAATGGAACTTAGGAAAATGGCTTGAGTATATTCCAGAAGAGTTTTATCCTGTTGTATCAAAGAAACACAGAAATCACAGAATCACAGAATCTTATTATAGTCAATCCAGTCATTCAACAGACTTTTTTTATATTTAACTTTAAATTGAATTGTTTAATTAGTAAGCACTGATATTTTTCCCTCTCATCTCCCTCCCATTGGAAAAAAGGAAAACAAAACTCTTAGAATAAAAATGCTTAGGCAAGCAAAATACATTTTCATAATGTTCATGTTCAATAATGTATTTTCCTATCTGTTTCTTGAATCCAACACGTGGATAACACAATTATCATCTGTCCATTGGAATCATGGTTGCCATAGAACTTAAACCCTTCAAAGTCAATAAGCAGCCTGGCAACTAGCTAGTAAAGTAGATAGAGTACCAGGCTGCAGTCACTTACTAGCTGTGTGACCCTGGGCAAGTTACATAACCCTGCTTGCCTCATTTTCCTCATCTGTAAAATGAACTGGAAAAGGAAATAGTAAACTACTCCTGTCCTTTACCAAGAAAGCCTCAAATAGGGAGACACAACTGAAAAAGACTGAACAAAACTAAAAAGAGTTAAAAATATGCTATGTGAAAGGTATTCTACTAGAATGGGAAGTTAGGACAAAGGTCATCTAGGCTGACCTGTACCTAAGTGTGCATCCCTTACACAACATTCTTGACAAGGGGCCATCAAGCCAGGGATTTGAAGATTTCCAGAAGGGAAATCCACTAAGCCAGGAAGCCCCTTGTACTTTGGGACAATTCCAAATCCCAGGATAGATTGATTTAAAGCACATTAGAGGTCATCTGGTCCAAATTTTTCACTTGAAACTAAGGCTCAGAAAGATGAAATGCCTTGCCTAAACTATATAGGTAATTGTTGGCAGTTAGAATCCAAATCTGGATTCTGTGGTTCCAAATCCAATTGGCTTTCCATTGCACTGTCACTTTCTCACTTAGGAAATCTCTCAACATTCTCACAATCCCTATTCCTTGTGACTGATAAGGGAACCAAACCAGGTATTGCACTCCTGTTCCTACTAGTTCTAAACCCCAGAAACAATCAATTTGGAAATTGTTTCTACAGGACCCAGTAACATTGCATTGTTCATGTATGAGTCTGCCATGGGAACATTCATTCAAGACCTAACAATGATTATGTCATGGATCAGTCCACTTATGATTTGTATGTATATAAACTCTTCCTTTTCCCCAGCAAGATAAGCCCTCTTCCTAGGGAGGACTTTTGTTTGCAAGCTTCCTTTTCCCTTACTCTGAAATTAATTAAAATTCTGTTTGATTCCTGATTTTCTGTCTCTAGCCTAGTTTGATTCTAGCTATTCCACAAAGGCTGGTTCTAGTCCAGTTGACAGGTCCAATACTGAAACTAAATTAAATACTCATATATCATTAAGGAAATTAAATAAAAGGAAGTTATTAAATAAAAGGAAGTTTACTTAGCTGTAGCTTGGAAAATATATTCAACAAAGACACAATTTTCAAATCAGGAAAAGTGTCCTTTCCTTTTTTCCATATGGAAACTTGTCAGGAGCAAGATGTGGGGAGTTGGAACATCCACCAAGTCTGAAGCCCCCTGAATCCATGTGGGAAGACTTTTTTATGCCCTTAATTAAATGGGAAGCCTGAGTCCACAGAAAAATACATCACCAACTAGGTAACTTGAACATTAGCCTCTTGAGCCAATCAAGTTTGGGAGACATCTTTGGCTTTTAGGAGAAAAAATAGGCCTTATCTACATAAGAGAATGGGGGAAGGGTGGAGAGTAAGGAGGAAAGCCTGCCTATCACATATGCCTTCTATAACTTAACCCAAAACACTGATAAAAATGATAAACAACACAAGGCAAGGACAGATACCTGGAGCATTATACTTAATACTTCCCTTCAAGTCAACAATGAACCATCTTTGGGTCAGTATTTTAAAGAGTTCTGAATCTACCAATTATACTATGATCTAGCTCTTATCCCTCCATCTTTTTAATAAAGATAATCTGAGTGACTATGAAATGACTTAAGCATGCTATATATATGCATATATATGTATATATGCATATATATATATAGTAGACCCTTGATCTACCAATCCAATAAACCTGCCAAAAGAAAAAAGGACAAGATTTGCTATTATTCTATAGCTACTTCCCTTACCAAAACTCAAATCCTAGATAATTCCTACCATCTACCTTTTTTGATTCTATTCTGTGCAATGTAATAGGGGTACAAAACAAAAAAAAGCTAGAGTCCCTGCCTTAAAGAACTTACAATCTAATGGAGGAGATGGCATGCAAACAAATATATATATATAAAAAGTAAGTTATATACAGGTTAAATGGGAAATCATTAATAGAGGGAAGTCACTAAAATTAAGAGGGTTTGGGGAAGGCTTTCTATAGAAAGGAAGGTTTTAGTTGGGACTTGAGAAGGTGAGGGAGATCAGTAGGCAGAGCAGAGGAGGAAGCATTCTAGACATGGGGGAACAGCCAAAAAGAATATCTGGAGATGGAGAGTCTTGTTCATATAATAGCCAGGAGACCAGTTTTATTGGATTGAAGAGTATATGATGGGGAGTAAAATAGGAGAAGATTGGTAAAATAGGGATGGCTCTGGCAATTTTTAAAAATAAGACAAAAAAAATGAAATCTGCCTTATCGATTGACTCTTCCTTTCACTAGAACAATCAGATGCCATTGTAGGGTAACTTCAATAATGTTATATCTCAGGGAATAGGAAAGGGAGGGGGGAACTGCTAATGGGTGGGGCACACAACATTTATTAAGTTTCATTCCATCATCATGAGTCCTTTGTCTTAAATTACTGTATTGCTAAGAAGAACTAAATCATTCATAGTTGATCATCACAGAATATTGTTGTTACTGTGCACAATGTTCTCCTGGTTCTGTTCATTTCATTTTGTATCATTCTTACAAGATTTTCCTGCTCATCATTTCTTTTTTGGGGGAGGGGAGAGAGGTTTTGCAAGGCAATGAATGGGGTTAAGTGACTTGCCCAGGGTCACATAGCTAGGTAATTATTAAATGTCTGAGGCTGGATTTGAACTTATATCCTCTTGATTCCAGGGCCAGTGCTCTATCCACTTGACACCTAGCTGTCCCCTACTCATCATTTCTTCTTGCACAACAATATCTCATTATATTTGTATACCACAATTCTTCAGCCATCCCTTAATCTTCAATATTTGCTACTAGAGCTGCTATAAATATCTTTGCACATGTGGCTCTTTCCCTCCTTTTTATGATCTCTTTGGAATACAGACCTGGTAATGGTATTGCAGGATCAAAGATTATGCACAGTTTGTTTGCCCTTTGGGCAAGTTCCAAATTGCTCTTCAGGAGCTGGATCAGTTCACAACTTATTAACAATGCATTAATATCCCAATTTTCTCACATCTTCTCCAACATTTATCATTTCCCTTTTCTGTTTTATCAGTCAAGTTGATAAGTGTGAGTTGTACTTCAGAGTTGCTTCTGGAAGAATTGAGGTATAGGCTATTTGACCTTCTGTCTGGAATACCACCTCTATAAAGCATTCCTGCATTAGAAAAGAAGTTGGACTGGATGACCTCTAAGATTCCTTCTAACTTTAGTCTAGAAACAAAGTACCTAAATAATAAATTTTTTTTTAAATCTTATTTTGCCACTGAAACAGTTCTTACTAGATTTTTCTGAATTCTCCTCTTCCATCATTTCTTAAGGTACAATAGCATCCCATATATTCATATAACATAATTTGTCTAGCTATTCTTTGTTTCCACTTTGTTTCCAATTCTTTACTACAACAAAATTACTGCTATGTTTTCTATGTATGGATCTTTTTACTATGTCTTTGATGTCATTAAAGTATACAACTATTTGTGATATCATTGGGTTAAGGGGTATACACAGTTTAGTGACTTTCGGTGTCATTAAAAAGATGTTTCAGAAAGGATTGAAGAATTCACAATTCCATCAATAGTTTGCTTATCTTTTTCTTGTTCTGACAACAACTGTCATTTTTGCTAATCCAATGAGTATGGGATTTAACCTCAGTTACTTTAATTTATATTTTTCATATTCTTAATGATATGGAACACTTTTATGTGGTTGCTAATAGTTTGTATTTTCTTTTGAAAATTGCTTGTTCATATCATTTTACCATTTATTTACTATTCTTATTCTTAAATATTTTATATGTTCCCCATATATTTTATTAGAAACATTTGCTGTAAAGATTTTTTCCCATCTAAATGTTTCCTTTCTAATTCTGGGCTGTGTTTGTGAAAAAGCTTTGCAATTGTATTTATTTTTAATTTAAATATTTTATTTATTTTTCAATTACATGCAACAATAGTTTGGTTTTTTTTTTAGGTTTTTGCAAGGCAAATGGGGTTAAGTGGCTTGCCCAAGGCCACACAGCTAGGTAATTATTAAGTGTCTGAGACCAGATTTGAACCCAGGTACTCCTGACTCCAAGGCAGGTGCTTTATCCACTACGCCACCTAGCTGCCCCACAACAATAGTTTTCAACAATTTTTTTTTGCAGGATTTTGAGTTTTGCATTTTTCTCCCTCTCTCTCCCAGCTCCCTCTGACAGAAAGCAATCTAATATAGGCTCTACATGTATACTTATGGTAAACATAGAGTCATATTAATCATGTTGTGAGAGGAGAATCAAATCCAAATAGAAAAAAACATTAGAGAGAAAAAAATGTCATACTACATAAGACAACTTTTAAAATTTGAATAGTATAAGTTTTGGTCCCTATTTAAACTCCATAGTTCCTTCTCTAAATATGGGTGGTATTTTCCATCACAAGTCTTTTAGAGTTGTCTTTGATTATTGTACTGCTGAAATGAGCATGTCCATCATAATTGATCATCACACAATGTTTCTATTAGTGTATATAACGTTCTTCTGGTTCTGCTCATTTCATTTAGCATCAGTTCATGCAAGTCTTTCTTTTTTTTCAGAGATAATAAGCATTTTTATTACTTTGTTCCACAAATAAACTGGCAAAATAGTTGTATCCCATGGGCTAATCAAACAGACCAAATCCCATATCTTCATCAGACTCTTCCGACTCTTCCTTGGCTTCTACTTTGGCTGGAGCGGCAGCAGCTGGTGCAGCAGCTGGAGCTGCAGCCACAGGGGCAGCCACTGCAAAGTCTGAAGGGGTCAGCCAGAAAGGCCTTCACCTTTTCAGCAAGCGGGAAACTGTACTCAGTCTCCACAGCTACAGCCAAGACCCGCTTGTACCCATTGATGATAGAATGGGGCACTGATGCAACAGTTGGGTAGCCAATCTGCAGACAGACGCTGGCAACATTACGGACACTCTCTAAGAAGCGAAGGTGCAAGGTCTCCTCTGTGATGTTCAGCACTTCAGGGTTATAGATGCTGCCATTGTCAAACACCTGCTGAATGATCAGCCCAAAGGAAAACGGGGAGATATTCAGCATGTTCAACAAGGTGGCCTCGCTGGCGCCCACTTTATCTCTAGTCTTAATCAGCTGCACATCACTCAAAATTTCGATGGTGCCCCTGGGAAATCTCGGTGGTGATACCCAGAGCTTGGAAGAAGGAAGTCTTCTCAGGACCCAGGCCAGTGTTCTGGGCTGGCACCGTGACATCACATGGGGCGATGGCGCCAGCACAGGCAGCAGCTGGTACCTTATTGGCCAGAAGCATATCCCTAATCTCAGTCAGATCTTCCTTGGTGAACACAAAACCCACATTCCCGTGGATATGAGGCAGCAGTTTCTCCAGGGCAGAGTTATTCTCCAGATGCCCATAAATGGCTTTGCGCATCATAGTGTTTTTTCCCATCAGCACTATGGCCTTCCCATGGAGGGACATCCGGATCTGCTGCATCTGCTTGGAGCCCACATTGTCTGCTCCCACAATGAAGCATTTTGGATAATCATCCAAAAGTTGGATGATCTTGAGGAAATAATTGGATTTCCAGGTAGCCCTGTCTTCCCTGGGCATCTTGAAGGTGCTTCAGGGATTGCTACTTGGGGTTTAAAGACAATGTCACTTGCACGAGGACGCTGGGAGAGAGCTCATGCAAGTCTTTCTAGGCTATTCTGAAGTCCCATCTCTCATGATTTCTCATAGAATAAATGTTCTATCACATTCAAATACCATAATTTGTTCAACTATTCCCCAATTGATGGGCATCTCAATTTTCAGTTCTTTGCCACTAGGAATATAACTGCTATGAATATTTTTGTGAATGTGGGATTTTTTTCCTCTTTTTTGTGATCTGTTTGGGATACAGACCCAGTAGTGGTATTGTTGGATCAAAGAGTATGCACAGTTTTATTGCTCTTTGGTCATAATTACACATTTTTCAATTGTTTTTAAATCAAAATTGTTCATTTAATTTTTTAATTTTCATTTCTATCACTTTTTTTAAACACTGCTCCCTAGACATATTCTGACCAGGAACTTTCCCTGATACCTTGAGCTGTTTGCTTTATTCTTCCAATTTCTCAGGCTTAGAATTTATTGGATTTTTTTCTTCTTTCCTAGGCATCTAACCTAAATCAGCTTTTCCAGATTTCTCTTTTTAGCAGCTATTCTATTTAACTTCATCCTTTCATCTCTTTTCTCACCTTAGTTTGGATTTTCAGTTCTTTCTTTTGTACTTCCTTGATACTTCCTAACCTCTATCAGGTCTCAGCATAGCTATGCTCATTCTTATTCTATCTCCCAACACACCACTTTGGGACTGTCACAAAATAACCATTTTCAAAACCTACATCATCATCAATCTTTTGTAAGATAGGTCTTCAGAGCAGAACAAGCAAAACAAAAGACAATGAGTGAATTCAAAACTTATTACTTACCTATATAGATGTAAAGCTAGGTGCTGGGGATTTGAGGATGAACATTGACTGTCTAAGAATGGACTGGGGGGGGCAGTTAGGGGACTAACCAGGGAAGAATATAAGGATGGTGATGTTGTGAGTGCAGAGGCAGGGAGAGATGAAACAGATATTACTTAAACAAAAGAGACAGAGAATTTTTGAGAATTCACTTGCAATAGAATTGATCCTATTGGAGGATGTCAATAGTCAATGGTCAATAAGCATTTTTTTTAAGGTTTTTGCAAAGCAGATGGGGTTAAGTGGCTTGCCCAAGGCCATACAGCTAGGTAATTAAGTGTCTGAGGGTGGATTTGAACTCAGGTACTCTTGACTCCAGGGCCAATGCTCTATCCACTGTGCCACGGAGCTGCCCCATCAATAAGCATTTATTTAGCAGCTACTCTGTACCATGCACTAAGTATTTAGATATAAAGAAATGTAAAAGTTAATCCCCAGTCTTAAGGAACTCACAGTCTAATGGGGGTGACAACATGCAAACAACTATGTACTAACAATTTGAGGATAGTATAAACTAGAAATAATTACCAGAGAGAAACACTAGAATTAGGGGGATTTGAAAAAGTCTTTCTTTGTGATCATGGATGCAACAAGGATTTTGACCCTTTGTTAGAGGATGTACAACCTCTTGGGCCTCTTGATGAGATACTTCTTCCAAAAAAAAGGTTGGCCAGAAAGAAATATTCAGTAGATTTTAAAAGGATTGATTGCATCCCCTGATGTCTTCTCTCTCCTCTTTTGAGTATTCTATGATCCTTTCTCTTGGACTTTTGGAGGGAGGGGGAAGAGTTCCTCTACTTACCAATCCTGACAGCTATGGCAGATGCTGGAATATGACTGCAGTTATACATACTGCCCAATTGAAAAAACCTGGACCTTAGGCCCTTGACTACCTTTTAAGTTTTATTTTCCTGAGCACACATAACCAAACAACAATCATAAGATGGATTTTAGGTGAATGCTCTCTTAAATGTTTGGGAGTCGGGGGTGGGGAGTAAAAGATATGAAAGTCAAAGGTGTCTGGCAGCAGACAGAGGTGACCAGTAGTGAAAAGAGTATTGGCAACAATGCCCTTCTCAGATAAGACAACCAGTGCCAAGAAGATAATACAAGACATACTCAAGATTGCCAGAATATTTGAATGCTGGGGAAACTGTTCAATCTGTGAAGAATTGAGGTGAAGATGAAATTATTTTCAGTAGTCCATTAAAATGTTTCATGTTTCAATATTTTAACTGTCAACCTCTAGAAAGAAGATCATGTTTTAAGATTTTGTGTATATATACTCATGAGTCTTTTGTGTTTTGAAGGAAAGATACAAAAACAGCAAGGGAGAGACACAGCACAGTATAATCCTGGTTAATTAAATTTATATTCCATATGGGGACCCCGCCCTTATCCTTAGACACCTTTATATCTGGATAGAGAACTGTTCTCCCTCTCCTCATTACTATCACAATTTATCACCTGGAAATCCAAAGCTTAAGAAGTCATCTCAAAGAAGCCTCTTCTCTGATCAAACACAACACCCCATCTCCTCTCTGCGAGGATGGGTTGTTGATCAACGGTCTTTCACTATATTCTAAAGTGCCACAAAGTCCTTTAAGAGCTGGGTCACAAGGCTGGAATAGCCAGAAAGTCTGTCACTCTCAAGGCCCAAATAATAAGTCATCTTATCTTTGAAGTTTCTGGAGGAAATGGAGATAACAAGGGAATGACATAAACCAGTTCTCCAAAGTCACTGTATCCTAGATATCCTGTTCCTAAGGCCATGACAGGAGAAAGAATTGGTTTTAGTGATTGTTGTTGTTTGTCCTTCATTCCTGAAGCGGACCAATGATATTGGAAGAGTGACATCTTGACTTGCAAGTGAATTGGACTTAAGTGAGATAGGACCATGCAAAGTCATAAGCCTCACTCTCTCCTCCATGGTCATCAGAGTCTGTCAACAAGACAGATCAGAATACTGGAGGTGGCTTTGAATGCAATGGGGAACTTCAACCTTTTTAAGCTAAGATATTTCACAGGTCTCAGTTTGTATGAGGCAACACCCATTCAGTAATTTAAGGATAGGTAAGAAATAAAGCAAAAGCTGTCCTGGCTTGCCTGCTTAATAGAATCTGTCTGGGAGGGAATCCAAAGAAGTAAAAAAAGATAGATTGAGGTCAAGGTGTGCTATAGAGAAGGGCCTGCTGAAGTTGGACAACATGATTTCAATATCTCACACAGTTGTGAAACTTGAACATGGTTTGGAGAGGATAGGAAGGAGTCCAGTTCCTGATAAAGGAGGGAAATGATCCAGGGATTGGTATGTAACAATCACCATGATTTGTATCAGATAGACAAACTGAGTTTATTTTAAAGGTGGAGAAGCTACTGATCAATTAATATAAAGGGAGAGTCTGAAAGTAACATTGAAAAGAAATGAGTAAGGGGTGGCTAGGTGGCGTAGTGGATAAAGCACTGGCCCTGGAGTCAGGAGTACCTGGGTTCAAATCTGGTCTCAGACACTTAATAATTACCTAGCTGTGTGGCCTTGGGCAAGCCACTTAACCCTGTTTGCCTTACAAAAAAACCTAAAAAAAAAAAGAAAAGAAATGAGTGAATACTTGTGATGTGTGGCAGAGCATATGAGAAAAGTAACAACTAATACCTTCTAGACAATACCTTCATCAGAAGGGAGATAGGTTTCAGGGATATCTACTAGAGGATTGTAAGAATGAAAGGTCCAGGAACAAGTGGTTTGTTCTTTATGGATCTCAAGTTTCAGAGGGCACAGTGAAAGAAGTGGGTAGTGTTGGCATGAGGATATGGATGGTGTAAAAACAGAGGAGGATAAGGACCAGAAAAAAAATGGGATGGGAAGTTGAGACTTGTTTTTTCTTATATGGATGGTAACTGAAACAAGAAAGGGTAGCAGATGAATAGTGGTCTCCAAGGAGTGTTACAGAGGGTACTGTTCCTGAGTAAATCTGGTATAGGGGTTTAGTGTTGACTTTTGGCAAGGAGGCTACTCCTCAGGCTCATGATGTTTAATTCAGTGAAACTCTCCAAAATTCATCCTTACTGATATGTGATTATAATTACAACATGGTATCTCTCTGAGGCAACCAAAGGTCATGGGCTTTATATAAAATGAGTGAGTTCTTGATCTGCAGCATTTGATTGTTCTTCCTTACTCTCACCCAACATAACCAATAATTTCCAAAATGTTGTCATTTCTATATTCACAAAGGCTCTGTTTCCTTTCCTCAGTCTCCATGTGAATACCAATATCACTGGGTGCAGTGATGAAAGGTATTAGTCTTACCTTGACTCTTCTCATTTATCTGAATAAGGTATTTTCTGAAATCTTCCTAGTTCTATTTTGAGTGGAGAGCAAGGTGGATGGGGGTGGAAGGGGTGGGATATATGTTGACAGATGTGAGTGACAGTTTTTTTTTAACAGATCCTAAGTTACATTTTATATAAAACACATAACTCTGAAGTGATTAAATTCTATTATGGCCTTCTCACCTTCCTCTGCTAAGGTTACCTAAGACAGTATCTAGGGCACTATTTACAGCCTAAATCATATTTTCCCCACAGTCGAAGTCTTTCTCTGTGACTCTTCAGGTCTGGGCTCATTCTGAGAATGTGGAAACAAGGTGAAGAAGGGAGGTGAGAATGGATATCATGGAAACCTAAACAGCCCATGTTGGAGTAGAAACTCAGGTCAACTTTATTTAACTTTCTGCACTTTGCCATTGTAAAAGAAATACCTCAATGCCTAGAGGTCATAAGCCTTTGACTTGGTCCCATGGCAAATGGAAGAACTGAAATTTCTCAAGAGACAAGAACTATACAAGTCTGATGAAGAGTAGTTGTCAAGATCTCTAGAAGTATGAGGAGGCCACAATGGTTTGTCAAGGCATGGTGGCTACCACCTGCTCCTGCCACAGACCTCTTTGCCAAAGTGATTTCAATTGTGATGCCACCACCTCCACATAGTGAACAGATGGGATCAGAGGTTGACCAAGCTAGAAGCATTTCCATTATCACTGTCGCCACCTCAACTAGTCTGAGATATTGAGAAAAGATTTTAACTGAAGCATGACTGATGCACCCCCTGTTGAAAGAGACTGAAAACCTTTCTAGGGTTCTCATGCTGATCCTACATCTCAACGTTTTGTGTCTTTAAGAGTTTGCTTGCTCTCTATATTAGTATTTGTTTTTAAAAGAACTTAGTTTCTATCATTCATTGTGTATTGATGTCCCTGTAGGATTCTTTCTCTAATTGCTGAAACTAGCAGCTGGGGGCTCAAGCTCAAGAGATTCTATTGATATAAATTATCATAGCTCCCTTAATACAAAGAATAAATGAATTTGAACTATTCTGGTCATACAATGAGTTTTCTGGAAGGAGACTATTTGATTTGATAAGTGATTAATTGGAAGTCTTCCTCTTTGAGACTAATCTTTCTCAGTTCAAATCTAGCCTCAGAACTTACTAAACTTACTAGCTGTGTGACCTTGGGCAAGTAATTCAACCTTGCTTGATTCAGTTTCCTCATCTATAAAATGAGCTGGAGAAGAAAATGGCTAACCACTACATAATCTTTTTCAAGAAAACCCTAAATGAGTCATGACAGAACAACAATCTGTTTGAAGCAAAAGCTTCCTATTGTTACTCCCCAGATCCACTTGTTGTCTTTGTTTTCAAAGAGGATCTACAACATCATGGGGTGATGTCTTGACTTGCTCTTAGACTGGATTTAATTGAGACAGTAGCACTAGGATCAACCTCACTTTCTCTTCCACAATCATCAAAGACCAGTGGCAAGACAAAAGTCAGGATGATTGGTGATGGCCCATGCCCAACCAAACTCTTGAGCACTCCATAGCTTTTGCTTCAACCCCTTTCATGACCATTAGAACAATTTGTTCTTAATCTGCCCATTCTCAAAGGGGTAAATCTTCTCATGCTTGGAGCAGACATACCCCTAACTCTCCAATAGATTTGAGACCTGTTAGTTACCCTCAAGGTGGATTAGCCCATTCACCAAAATGATTTTACTGGGTGTGGCCACTGGATATGCTAGAGATTCTGAGAGGTGGGTAGACATCAAAAGTGGATGAGTAGCCCTGAAAAGGGCTTGGAAAACCTTCACATCCCATATTCCCTAAGTGACAGAGAGCCCCTAGCTACCTTAAATGAGGTTAAGTCACCAGGCCCTAAGGGGTTGAGCAAAGGTGTTGACTAAAGGGAAAGTAAAGTCCACAGGGATGCCTGAAAGAAGCTAGGAAAGAGTAGCTCCACCCAGAACAGGTAGTAGCAAAGTCTCCTCTTCAGCCAAACATCTTTTAATTTCCATTGTTGAAAAAGAAAAGGAACAAAAATTATATTTTTCATAATATACAAAAAAGATAAGTAAAAAAATTAGAAAGAGGACGTAGCAGAGTAGAATTGGATGCTAATCAGAGATATTTTTCTGTGGAAATTCAGAAACCTCACAATAAGAATTCATGAGAAAGAAAATAAAATAAGGGAGAGACATTAAGGCTACTGAGTGGTAACAAACTGGACTTTGTTTACTGTGTCTGGGTTTCAAAAACATTGTTTATTTTATCTTTCAAATATACCTAGATAGGTATAAGATTTTGGATGATTGGCCCCTGTGAATCTGAGGATTCATCTAAGCTATAAGTAGAAGTGGCATGGTTAAGACTTAACTATCATTTATTTTGCTGAGAGAAAAGAAGGAACTACGAAAAAAACAGCTGTCATTACTAGTGGAAATGGATTGTAGTGGGGGACAAAAGAAGAGAGATGTTAGCATAGGATTTAAGGCAAAAACTAACAAATGTGAACTTTGTACTAAGTTCTGTTGAGGTAAGAACACCACTTGCTTGAATTCCTACCACATAGATTAGGCTTGTTTTTTCATAGGGAAAAGTTCCTGAAATTTGGTTTGTTCAGAGGCATAGAGCTCAATTTATTTATTTATTTATTTATTCATTCATCCATTTATTTATTTATTTATTTGTTTGTTTGTTTGTTTGTTTATTTTTAGGTTTTTGCAAGGCAATGGGATTAAGTGGCTTGCCCAAGGTCACACAGCTAGGTAATTATTAAGTATCTGAGGCTGCATTTGAACTCAGGTCCTCCTGACTCCGGGGCTAGTGCTCTATCCATTGTGCCACCTAGCTGCCCCTGGATATTTTCTTTTTGAACATATATTCTTGGTGAATATCTTTCCTATGCTATTGTTAAATATACTTACCTTTTTGGTAAATGTTAGTTCTTCTACTGGTGGTTCATTTTGATCTACTCCAGAACCTGATTCACTAGACTAGAGTGAGTCAAGCCTGGTTCATAACAAGGGGATTATTTTATTATCTCAAAATACAACTTCTTTAGTGTTGACTCACTTCTTCAGTGTTGTGTCATCCCAAGTGGCCAGGGAAATTCAGCTCAGCAACCAGAATGTTCCATAGGATGTCCCCTGAAACACATTTCCCCATTTAAAATTTGCTTTCCTCAATAAATCACCTGGGGTGCATTTGACACATTGTGTATATCCCCAAATCTGGAAAGTTCTCTGGGGACCTGGTTCAAGCATTGCCATTTTTAGTGCTTTCCCCCAGTACCTTTTATTAAAGGATTTCAACAAACTAAATATGGCACAATTCCTAATAACTTTCTAAATGGCATGCAAAGTATACCAGTGGTCTATTCAACACAGTTCTTGTTAGATAATCTTACAATTATCAGTTGTTTTGTGAATGGTCAGATGTATTCCATTACTTGGTAGACCTGGAGATGAGTCATTCACAATTATAGTTTTGCATATTCAACATATGGAGCTTTGTATAGTTAATCATAGATTATCAATATTTATAAGAATCTGTTTCAACCCAAGCATCACAGAAACAACAAAAATTGAAAGTAAAACAAAGAAAATAACTAACATATGTGAAAAATAGAGAAAAGGAAAAGGATCATAACAATCTTTACCTCTCATAAGGCAAATCTATTCAAATCTATTCTCAAATGAGTTCGACCAGCATGTGAAGCTCCCCTACTATGGATTTAGGACTGGAAATTGCCCTCTCACCCTCAGATGAGAAACTTCTGTCCTGAGTAAAAATTCCTCTATAAGTCCCTGCAATATGAAAGGCAACCCATATAACCTCCCCCAACAGAACCTCTGCCAATGCAGTCGGACAGAAGTCTGAAATAAGATTTCTCCAAGTGTTCCTAATATAGGAAAAAATCAAGAAAACAAACTCAGAGGAGACCAAACATTCATGGAACTCCCTAAAAAGGTCTAAGTACTCAGTATTGGTTTAGAATTAACCCCTCAGATTCTGGACAAGGTCCCCACATAATTAAAGTCTAGTGCTGGACCAATGGGAGCTAGGACACTTGCTCTCTTTTATTAAGGGGTCTCTAGCTCTGCACTCAGGCACATGAACTAGATCCAGTCTTTGAACAGCCAGGCCACTAAAGAAAAGGGTCAGGATATTTTTTTACAACCAAGAGAAGGATTGCTTTGTCATTTCCAAATGCAAAGTCTTTAAAACTGAACTATGCTACTGGTGGCCCACCCGAAATAGCCCTGGGGGGTTAGAGAAGCTGTATTTGTATTTGTGAGTATTTGGGATGGGCCTTGCTACAATAAGATTTAATGATGTCTGTTTATATATAATTCTAAAAATATATATATATATTCTAATATATAATATAATTCTAAATATAACTCCCAGTCTTTCCATAACACCCTTCCCCCTCCCCAGTGAGCCTTTCTTGTATCTCTACAATAACCCATGTCTGACAATGTATGCCACATTCCACATTCATAGTCTCACTTTTTCAGTGAGAGAAGGGTAGCAAATTCATCAACCATTCTCCAAGACAGAAATACAATTACTCAGATTTTTACTGCCTTTTAATGATCTCTTGAATTATGTTATTGTAGCCATTGTCTTTGCTGTTCTCGCTTAACTTACATTTACTTCACTCTGTCCTCTGTTCATACAGGTCTTCACATGTTTCTTGAATTCTTTACTCTTGTCATTTCTTATAATCTGATAATATTCTGGTGTATTCACATACCACAGTTTGTTTGATTCTTCTCCAACTGACATGTACTCACTTTATTTCCAATATTTTTGCTACCACAAAAATTGCTGCTTCCAAGTGAAGGAAAACTTGGCTTAATTGATAGTTGAGGAGTACAGTGGATGATATGCTAATCTTAGAGTCAGAAAGACATAAATTCAAATCTAAAGTCTACACTTACCAGTTGTGTGAAGTCATGTAACCACTCTCAGCCTCAGTTTCTTCATCTGTAATAATAATAATAATAGCACATACTTTTCAGGGTTGTTGTAAGTATAAAATGAGATATCTGTAAAGCACTCCGAAAACCTTAAAGTATTATATAAATGCTAGTTATGATGACAATGGCTAGTCTAGAACTCAAGACTGCCTTGATTTATGGCCAGCCTCTTGACACTTACTTAGGCAAATTGTTTAATCTCTAAGTTCACAGGCAACACTTACTACAATTACAGAATATATGAAAATCAACATTGTCAAAAGTTGTTTCCTCTTTGGAAGCTCCCTATACCAATGAAATCACAGATCTAGGCTAACAAAAGAGGAAGCAAGTATATTATTTTCTTACCACTAGTAGCTGAAAGACTTCTACTAGTAGACCTGAATATGCATGAAAAAAGTTGAGAATGTAGTGGAGATAGGGTGAGGTATATACTATGGAGCTTGACATATACTCTTGCCCTTTTCTGGGGGACATGTGTTCTGACTACTTATTAAAGGGCATGAGAAACCCAGAAACTCCTGATTTGCTTATTAATAATCTGAGTGAGGTTGCTTCAAAAATGATTGGCAACTGAGCCAAAAGGAATCATTTACTCATTAGGCAAAAGCTTCTTGCTGTAAATCTGGAGGAGAGGCTGGCAGAATCCCATAGCTACACGCTCAAAACAAGGTAGAGAGAGAAAGATCTGTTTCTTCTAAACTCTTCTTATAGACTATTTGTGTGAGTGTATCTTTCTGATTCAGGCCCCAATCATCTTTTTTTTTTAATTATTTAATTTATTTTCCAATTACAGGCAAAGATAGTTTTCAACATTCATCCTTTTGCATGCTTTTGAGTTCCACATTTTTCTACCACCCTCTGTTTCCACCCCTCTCCCCATGGCAGCTAACAATTTGATATAGTTAAAATTGATTTTAACATTTCTATCTTAGTTAAGCTGTGAAAGAAGAACTAGAAGAAGGTGGGGGAAATGTGAAAAAGAAAAAAACAAAAGAAAATTTTAAAAAGTGAACATAGCATGTTTTCATCTGCATTCAGAATCTCTATTTTTTCTTTGGATGTAGATTACATTTTTCATAACAGGTCTCTCAGGATTGTCCTTGATCACTAAACTGGTGAGATGAATTATATCCATCATAGATGATCAACTCATGATGTTGTTAGTGTGTACAATGTTCTCCTGATTCTGCTCACTTCAGTCAGCATCAGTTCATGTAAGACTTTCCAGGTTTTTCTGGTCAGACCAATCATGATGTCATACTGAACAATAGTACTCCATAATATCCATATATCATAGTTTGTTCAGTCAATCACCAATGAATGGGCATTCCCTCAGTTTTCAAATTTTTGCCACTAAAAGAATTACTATAAATATTTTTGTACAACATATGAGTATTTTCTCTTTTTTTTATCTCTTTGGGATATAGACCTAGTGGTATTGCTGGATCAAAGGGTATGCACAATTTTATTACCCTTTGAGACCCCAATCATCTTTGACACAACCCAAGTCTCAGGGACTAATGGATCACTCAGGAGTTGCTGGGTTGTGTATCTTTAAGTGAGATGCCAAGGAAGGAAATAAATGTTTAGTAAGCACTTATTCTATTTCAAACACTGTGCTAAGCTGTGAAAATACAAATACAAGCAAAAAGAAAGATAGCCCCTGCCCTCCAGGAGCATACATTCTAACAGGGAAAGACAACATCCAAAAGGGAAATGAAAAGCTGAGGGAAGGGAAAGGGAAGGAGGAGGATGATACCTACATTGTGGTATCATGGTTTGAAGCCCAGAAAGTGAAGAACAGGGTGGGGAGAAGAATGAAGGAAAGCTGATTTGGATCATTTCACAAAATGGAAGCTTCAGGAAAGATCTATCAATGGTAGAAGGGGCACAGGCCTTGGGAAGGAATATTCCAGAGTGAACAGACAGCAGAAGTGGTAGGTTCCAGAGCAAGGAAGCCCTAGACACTCAGGGGAAGTTTCCAGATATGCCAGCAGTAGAGGAGATTTGGTTTTAAAGTCCAGAAAATACCAGGACTGGGAGAATATATCCCAGAGCATGTTCCTCAGAAAGGGGCTAGGGAACTTTCTAGCACCATTGGAAATGCCCCAGTCTACTACCAAAGTGTTAAGAAAACCCAGATTTAAAAGGGAAACAGTTTATGACCAAGGAAGAGATAGAGAACATCATTCAAAACAAACTAGATAATTTTGACTACATTAAATTAAAAAGCTTTTGCACAGACAAAACCACTGTAACCAAGATCAAAACAAATGTAGTAAATTGGGAAATGATTTTTTGCAACTAGTATTTCTGACAAAGGACTCATTTCTAAAATATACAGAGAAAACTGAGTCAAATTTTCCAAAAAACAAGCCATTCCCCAATTGACAAATGGTCAAAGGATATGCAAAGGCAATTTACAGCTGAGGAAATCAAAGCAATCCATAGTCATATGATAAATTGCTCCAAATCATTACTTATTAGAGAAATGAAAATTAAAGCATCTCTGAGATACCACCTCACACCTCTCAGATTGACCAATATGACCAGAAAGGACAATGATCAATATTGGAAGGGATGTGGGAAATCTGGGACTAATACATTGTTGGTGGAGCTGTGAACTCATCCAACCTTTCTGGAGAGCAATTTGGGATTATGCCCTAAGGGCAACAAAAATGTGCATACCCTTTGATCCAGTAATACCACTACTGGGTCTATACCCTGAAGAGATGATAAAAAAGGGTAAAAACATCACTTGTACAAAAATATTTATAGCAGCCCTGTTTGTGGTGGCAAAAAATTGGAAATTAAGTGAATGTCCTTCAATTGGGGAATGGCTTAACAAACTGTGGTATATGTATGTCATGGGACGCTATTGTTCTATTAGAAACCAGGAGGGATGGGAATTTGGGGAAGCCTGGAGAGATTTGCATGAACTGGTGCTGAGTGAGATGAGTAGAACCAGAAAAACATTGTACACCCTAACAGCAACATGTGGGTGATGATCAACCCTAATGGACTTGCTCATCCCTTCAGTGCAACAATCAGGGATAATTTGAGCTGTCTGCAATGGAGAATACCATCTTTATCCAGAGAAGAATTATGGACTTTGAGCAAAGACCAAAGACTATTACTGTCAAATTAGGAAAAAAAAAGCATTATATTATAATGTAATTTTACTATCTCATACTTTATATTTCTTCCTTAAGGATATGATTTCTCTGTCATCACATTCAACTGAGATCAATGTATAACATGGAACCAATGTAAACACTAACAGAATGCCTTCTGTGGGGGGTGGGAGGAAGGAAGCAAAAATGGGGGGAAAACTGTAAAACTCAAAATAAATAAAATCTTTCTTTAAAAAAAAAAGAAAACCCAGATTTATCTGTTCAGTTGAGCAAAGTTAGATTGCTCCTATGCAGTGTAGTTAGAATAAGACTCCTTTTAATCAAGATTCCTCACTGACTCAGACACTTTCATCAACCCTTTTTTCCCATTAGGGTGGGTATTCTCTCCCCCAAGGTGACCACCATTCTTTCATTTACATACACCTTCTTGCATATATAGGGGATAGCTAGGTGGATAGTAAATAAAGCATTGAATTTGGAGGAAAAACAACCTCAGATAGGGTTGCTGTCATGGACTAGAGCTTCAGAAAGTTACCATTCTTACTTTATTCCTTTTGGTTCAGTTTTTAATCTGTAAAATCTGGAGAAGGGCAAACAACTTTAATGCTCTTGTTACTTTTTTTTTTTGCAAGGCAATAGGGTTAAGTGAGTTGCCCAAGGTCACACAGCTAGTACATTTTAAGTGTCTGAGGCCACATTTGAACTTAGGTGCTCCTGATTTCAGGGCTGGTGCTCTATCCTTTGTGCCACCTAGTTGACCCCTACTTTAGCACTCTTGCCAAGAAAATCCCAAATAAGATCACAAAGATTCAGATATGCCTGAAACAACTCAACAACAACTTAAAAATTTCATGGTTAGTGGCAATAGAAATGGCTAGTAGGAAAGGCAGAGAGTCCATTGTTTGGATTTGTCTCTTGATGCTTCATCTAGGGCTAGAAGTAAGGACTAGATTAAGGTTCATCTCTTCTGTCTTAACATTTTTTTAACTTTGAGAAAATATACTATTTCAGTCTTTGTTCCATTACAGAAATCCCCCCAGAATACCTACTCAGGAAGTAGCATTTGGGTTAAATTCTCAAAAGTGCCTTCACAAGACCTTCTAATTCTGGGTACCATTGATTGACTTGGAGCCTAAAGAGGAGGATTTTTTCCTAATAGTATTTTAATTTTTCCAATTACATATTAATATAGTTTTCAACATTCATTTTTGTAAGAACTTGAGTTTCAAATTTTTCTTCCTTCCTCCCTCCTTTCCCCTTCAAGACAGCAATTAATGTGATATAGCTTAGATATGTACAATCAAGTCAAACATGTGTCCATATTAGTCATGTTGTGAACAAAGAATCAGAACAAAAGGGAAAAACCACAAAAAAAGAAAAATGAAAATAATATGCTTCAATCTGCATTCCAACTCCATAGTTCTTTCTCTGGGGGTGGATGGCATTTTCCATCATAAGTCTTCTAGAATTATCTTTAATCATTGTATTGCTGAGAAGAGTTAAATCTACCATAGTTGATCTTCACACAGTGTTGTTACTGTGTTCAGTGTTCTCCTGGTTCTGCTCACTTCACTCAGCATCAGTGCATGTAAGTCTTTCTAGTTTTTTCTGAAAGCTGCCTGATCATGGTTTCTTATAGAACAATAGTATTCTATTATATTCATATATCACAACTTGTTCAGCCATTTCTCAATAGATGGATATGCCCTCAATTTCCAATTCTTTGCCACCACAAAAAAAGCTGCTATAAATATTTTTGTACTTGTAGGTAACTTTTCCAAGGGTTTTTTTCTGTGAAACTCTATTCAGCCCAGCAAATAGGGCAGGTAATGATTCTGAGAAGACAGTGCAGAAAAAAACAAAAGCCTTAAGGCTCATTTCATTCAGATCTTAACCTTTGGCATCACCTATTTCTTCCCTCTTCTCTCTGGAGATAAGGGATCAGATGAGATATGAGTTTAGATTCTATTCTGCCATTGACAATATGATATTAGAGGTGGCTAGGTGGTGCAGTGTATAGAGCACCTGACCTGTAGTCAGGAGTACCTGAGTTCAAACCCGACCTTAGATACTTAATAATTACCTAGCTGTGCGGCCTTGGGCAAGCCACCTAACCCCATTTGCTTTGCAAAAACCTAAAAAAAAAAATGAAGGATATGATATTAGTCAAACATTTTCACCTCTCTCAGTCTCAGTTTTCTCATTTGTTTAAAAGGGAAAATAATGCTTGTACTTTTCTTCACAGAGTTTTCATGAGACAAGTCTTTTATAACCATAAGAAAAACTATAAAAATGTGAATTACTACAAAAGGGTAAGATTTTCCCTCCATCTTTACACACACTCCTCAGGCTGCCTCTTTGCAACCTTTTTTTTTCCTTTAAAATTGTTCTCATAATTCATTTTAACCTGGTATAAAAATTTCAATAGGGAAAACACAGTGTGATTCTGCCATAGGTTTTCACCTTCATCCCACTAGGGGAACCTCATGTAGGATAATACACAACACTACAACCCTCTAGGATTTCCCTAATCCTTCAGTTATCACTCTATGATCCATTCTTTACCTTAGATAAAAATTTAACTTTCTGTAATGCTTCCACATCCTCTTTTCTGCTACTAATGAGAAGTTGATGTATTAATGTTCTAACCTCAGAGAGTACAATTTTTATTTTTAACACAGGCTTCTGGAAGTGATGCCTACAGTTAAAGGAAGAGCTCTGATGCTGGCTTTGAGCATAGTTTCAATCAGAAAAGTCAGATCTCTGCTCTCATCAGTCCCTATTCTACCTATGCCTCAGATCAGCCCTGCTTTGTCCAGGTAGATAAGACAAGAGCTATTCGGATAGCTGTCATGTGTTCCAATGTTTGGGCAGGCAAAGTGGCAAAAATCACAGAGTCTGAGCAGACTCAACATCTTGTTTCCAATTATTTGTTTTTTCCCCTTACTTCCACCTTCAAGGTTATAGGATAATAGAGCCCATACCCGAGTGAGGTGACTGAGACTTTTCCCCATGGCAAAAATTTGTAGGGTCTTTAAAGAGATCCATTGCTGGGCAAAACATCTCCTCACTAAATTGACTCATCAACTTCTCATCCCCCTTATCTCAAGAACAAAATCTTTTGGATTCATAAGCACTTTTGTTATGTCTTACAGTATTTAATTCAAATCTGATCCCCAGATAATTACAGACATTAAAATTTCTTAACAATTAATCAATCAATCATCAGTTTCACATCACAAAAGCAAAATAAAATGTTTAAAGCAGGGGTCTGTTAGAACTAAGTTCATTTAAGATATAACTTTTGTATATATTACCTCAGGTATAACTTCATAATTTTCATAACCATAAATCACCACATAAAACATTTCTATATCTGAAAAGGGATTTTAATTCTCTTCCCCCTTTGTTGAGGAGTGTTTGTAATGATGGGGGGGAGGGGGTCCTGTTCTATCATCTTTTTCCTATTCCTTAATCAACTGTCCTTCAAAGAACCCCTCCCTTATATACCTCTCCCCATTAATCTATGTACCCTTCTATATCCCCCCATTAATCTATATACCCTTCCATATATCCTCTTATTCTATTTTCTTTACCCTCTAGCTTATTACCCTCTCCATTGTCTCCTCTCATTTCTTTCTAAATTTAGAAGACTTTCATAGCTATATATATATATATAATTATATATATATATATATATCTATGTATAATATAGATACATATATATAATTGCATATATAAGTATCTATGTATAACATATAGATACTTATATATGTTCCCTCTTTAACTCATTCCCAATGAGGGTAGTTTTCCAGAACTACCAGTTTTCCTCCCCTATCTAAATTCTTTGTATCATTTCTTCTTCTCACATCTCATTTGTATAAGATGGTAACTTTTAAAAAAAAATCTTTTCCTAGACCATTCATTTGTAAGAATCTCATCCTACTCAATTCTACCCCCATTTTTCCTTTTAACTACCCAATCTTGGGCATATGGCTTACATTTCCATGTATAGATAGTTAACAGTTTGTCTAATTGAGTCCCTTGTAGTTAGTCTTTGATGTTTAACTTATTTGCATATCAAATTTTCTAAGTTCAGGTCTTTTTACAGCAAAATCCTGAAAATCTGGCAATTTGTTGAATGTCCATTACTTTTCATTCAGGATTATGCTGAATTTTGCTGGGCATGATATTTTTGGCCACAACTTCAGTTCTTTTTCTTTTTGATATGTTGTGTTCCAAGACTTGTGGTCTTTAGATGTATATGCTGCTAGGTCTCATGTAATTCTAATTGTGATTTTGCCACATTTCATTCATTTTTTCTTGTTGATCTTAATATTTTCTTCTTAACCTGGGGTTTTTAGAATTTAGCTTTAGCTTGGTGAATTTTTTTCTATTTCTACTTTTCCCTCTTGTTCTAACATGTCAGGACAATTTTCTTTAATTATTTCTTGTATTATTGTATTGATTCTTTTTTTAGGTTTTTGCAAGGCAAATTGGGTTAAGTGGCTTGCCCAAGGCCACACAGCTAGGTAATTCTTAAGTATCTGAGACCGGATTTGAACCCAGGTACTCCTGACTCCAAGGCCTGTGCTTTATCCACTACACCACCTAGCCCCCTAGAATATTCTTTTTTTTTTTTAAGGTTTTTGCAAGGCAAATGGGGTTAAGTGGGTTGCCCAAGGCCACACAGCTAGGTAATTATTAAGTGACAGGTTGTATTTGAACTCAGGTACTCCTGACTCCAGGGACGGTGTTCTATCCACTGTGCTACCTAGCCACCCCTAGTCCAATTATTCTTATATTTTCCTGTCTTGATCTATTCTCCAAATCTGTTGTTTTTCATAATTTTAAGGTTTTAAAGAATATTTTGGAAGGGATTCAAATCCTGCCTCAGACACTTAAGAATTACCTAGCTGTGTGGCCTTGGGCAAGCCACTTAACTCCATTGCCTTACAAAAAAAAAAAGAATATTTTGGAAGAGAGCTCCTGGGAAATCCTGTCCTCATGCTACCATCTTGGCTCCACTCAAAACTACTGTTTTTTCATTTGAGATGTTTCACCTTCTCTTCTATTTTTTCATTCTTTATATTTTGTTTTTAGTATTTCTTCATTTCTTATAACTTCACTGACTTGTCCTTACTCTATTCTAATTTTCAAAGATTCATTTTCTTCCTTAAGATTCTGGATTTCCTTTTCCAGTTGATTAAACTTTCTTTTCATAATTTTCTTGTTTTTTTGGATTCTCCTTATTTTCCTTTTTTAGATTTCTCTCAATCTCTCTTATTTGATTTTAAAACTCTCTTTTTGAGTTCCTCTATGGATTTTTTTGAGTAAACTACTTCACTTATATGGGAAAAATAGTTTAGCACTTAGCAAAAATGATTAAAACAGGAAGCTGCAATATGTCAAACTACAGAGATCTCCTCAACTCTCTTTGTGAGGCATTCTCCCTTCTATCAATTGAGGGAGATCTGATGGGCAATTGTCTCAGCCTGTAATCTACTATTTTCCTAGGAGGTAAAGAAAACTAGGGTTTAAATTCTTCCTCTACTCTTGCAGAATGCATGACTATGTATAATTCTTTCCCCCTATTTATTACTCAATTTCATAATCTGTAAAATAGAGATAATAGTCTCTATAGTACCTGTAGCCCTTAGCTGTAGGGATGCTCAAATAAAATAATGTTTGTTAAACACCTGGCAAAACCATAAAGTACTATGTAAATAATGGTCAGCAGCTACTAACAAGACACAAATAGTCCCTCTTATTAAGATGCCCACAATCAAATGTGGACACCACATGCAAACAACTATATGCTATATCTATATATCTATATATCTATATAATATCTATATATATATGATATATATATATATATATATATATGATAATTTGGGAATAGACTCAGATGGAAAACATTGGGAAAGGCTTTTTATTTTTATTTTCCAAAAGATAGGAGTTTAGCTGAAACTTAAAGGAATCCAGGGAAGCCAAAAGGTGGAGATGTGGATAGAGAAAATTCCTGACCATGCCCAGAGATAGAGAGGCAGTGCATTGTGTCCAAGGAAAAGCAAAGGAGACTAGTTGATTGTAATTTTTTTGGCAAGACAATGGGGTTAAGTGACTTGCCCAAGGCCACACAGCTAGGTAATTATTCAGTGTCTGAGGCCACATTTGAATTCAGGTCCTCCTGACTCCAGAGCTGGTGCTCTATTCACTGCACCACCTAGCTGTCCCTAGTTGATTGTAAACTGAGGGGAGTAATGTATTAAAAAATCTGGAGAGGTGGGAAGCAGCTAATTTAGGAAGAGCCTTAAAAGACAGAGGATTTACTTGTACAAAAATATTTATAGCAGTTCTGTTTGTGGTGGCAAAGAATTGGAAATTGAGTGAGTATCCATCAATTGGGGAATGACTGAACAAGTTATGGTATATGAATGTTTTGGAACACTGTTGTTCTATTAAATACCAGGAAGGATGGGATTTCAGAAAAGCCTGGAAAGACTTGCATGAATTAATGCGATGAACAAAAGATGAACAAAACCAGAAGTATATTGTACACCCTAACAGCAACATGGGGGTGATGATCAACCTTAATGGATTTGCTCATTCCACCAGTGCAATAATTAGGGACAATATCTGTGATGGAGAATGCCATCTGTATCCAGAGAAAGAACTGTAGAGTTTATACAGAAATCGAAGATTATTACCTTCAATTTATTTATTTTTTATTTTTTTAGGTTTTTGCAAGGCAATGGAGTTAAGTGGCTTGCCCAAGGCCACACAGCTAGATAATTATTAAGTGTCTGAGGCTGGATTTGAACTCAGGTACTCCTGACTCCAGGGTCAGTGCTCTATCCACTGCACCACCTAGCTGCCCCTATTACCTTTAATTTAAAAAAGTTGTCTTATATACTACCTAAGTTTGCTATCTCTAATATTTTATTTCTTCCTGAAGGATCTTTTTTTCTCTTAACACATTCAATTTTGATCATTACATAGCATGGAAACAATGTAAAGATTATCACACTGCCTTCTGTGGGGAGGAAGGGGGAGAGAAGGTAAGGTGGGGGAAAAATTGTAGAATTCAAAATCTTATCAAAAAACTGATAGCTAGAAACTACTATTATATATAATTGGAAAACAAATAAAATATTTATATAATTAAAAAAAGACAGAGGATTTTATATTTGACCCTGGAGTTGAATGGAAACAAGTGGAGTTTACTGAGGATGGTGAGGGGGTGGCAGTATTTTGGGGGGTGTCTTAGAATGGAAGACATGGTCAGAATGGGACAAAAGGTCACAGATGTGATCACCAGATCAAGTAGAAAACTTTTTGAAGACAGCAACTATTTCCCTTTAGTCTATATACACAGCTCTTGATTTGATGTTTGGCACTCAGTAGGTGCTTTATAAATCTTGTTTTACTGAAATATATAACTCATATATTTCATCTAGTCATCTGGTCAAACCCTTCATTTCAGAGTTGAGGACCTAGAAAGAAGACATAATTACTGAGCACACCAAAGACAACAAATGTGATTTAGTTTACTCTTCTCCTGTCCTTTGCTTCTTCATTAGCTTTTTGCTGGATCCCAGAAAATTGAATTCTTTCAAAGGGCAATTGAGTGCTTGGGGCCTATAAGGCAGCTCTGCTTTTCCACTTTTTCCCAAAAGGGAGAAAATAGTGATTTTGGTGGATGATACTATGCTTTGTAGCAGACATAAAGATACCACTGGCTAGTTAAAGAGAAGTCAATGGATCAATAAAAGCTTATAAGGACAGGAGTCTCTTCCTGGGCAAAATTATAATTTATAAAACAACAATTCTTTGGTTGGCCAATGAACCCAGTCTTTATATTCACAAGGACAGCTTACTTGATTGATACATTCCCCCCATGAACTTTGTAGCATGATCTGACCTTCTGCAACTGGTTCCAGGCTGCTGATCATGTGGTGAAGAGGAGCCTTTTTTGACTGCAATCCAAGTCAGAATAGGAATGTTGCCAGCCAGGGCAAGTTCATTGGCTCTGTCTCCTTCTGGCTTGGCTGGTATAGGGAAGGAAGAGAAGCTGCTATGAGCCCCCAAATTGGTGAAGGGCCTCATGACCCTCTCTTATCTCCAAGAGGCAAGAAGCACACTTCTCTGTTGTGACTATTAGTTTCTGTTTTTAGGTGAAGGAGATTTCAGGTGGCTATGACCTTGTAAACATCTGAAGATTTGGCTGGTGATCTACCAGAAGTCTGGGAACTAGAGTCCATGCCAGGATTTTCCAGATGGTGAGGATTGAAGTCCTTTGGGACTTGCGTGAATCTGGCCCAGCAGTAGGTAGAAATGAAAACTCATTGATTCCTCAGACATGCATTTGGAAGTAAGCTTGGTGGGGTGAATGCTATGTAGAAATTGAGATCAGTTTAAACCCATTGTCAACAAAGATTCGTGGTGTAGGGTCAAAGGTACACCTTTATCAAAGTTAATCAGTGTTAATCATTTAAATGGACCTTGGGCAGTAATTACCACTGGTTAACAGAGGGAAGATATACCAGTATGAAGCTTGAGTCAATAATACTCAGATACAGCTGAGTGATATAGCTAGAACCCTGAGCCAATACTGTAGCCAGATTGACTCTAAGATGGTGAGACCAGAGAATCACTAGAGTCATATAATTTGTCTGGAGTTTTCCCATGTTTTGGGGGGGGCTCTTCTCACTTTTTTTGGTATCTCAGATGAGATAATATTTGTAAGGTGTTCAACATAGTGTCTGGCATATATTAGGGCTTCATAAAATACTTAGTCCCTTCCTTCCTTTACAACTTGGCCCCTATCCTTCTCCTCCCAGGTGCACAGTGCCCTCATCCTGCTTTTTCACCTACTATGTGATTTTTTTGGAGTACTGTGTGATTAATAGGGCAACTAGATGATGAAGTGCACAGAGTGCCAGACCTAGAATCAAGAAGACTCATTTTTCCAGGGCCTCAAAAACTTATTAGATGCATGATCTTGGACAAGTCACCCAACTTTGTTTGCCTTGGTTTCCTTTATCTGTAAATTGAGCTAGATAAGGAAATGGCAAACCACTGGAGTATCTTTACCAAGAAAACTTCAAATGGGATCTTGATGAGTAGGACACAATTGAAATGACAACAATAATGTGTGATTAGTATTCCTACTCAGTGCCTTTTACCCCAAAATTATCCCTTTCCTCTTCTCAGTCAAATTTCTTTCAAATCACACTATACAGGCAATCCCTCATTTGTTCCAGTGTACCCCACCCACCCACCCATGTGGATTGGATTGGTCTTGCTGTTTACAATTCATTGGAGGTGAACAGAGGAGGGGGCAGTATATGAGGGGAGAGTAATGGACAGTTAATCTCTCTATCCCTTTACAGCTATGCTGTGTGTACTTCGTTTTCAAAGAGGATCAATGACATGACAAATGATGTCTTGACCTGTTTGTAAATTGAATTGAAGTGAGCCAGAGATGCACAAATCATCAAGTCTCACTTTCTTTTTCAGAGTCATAAAAGTCCAATGGCAAGGCACAACTGACAACCTCTAAGCATCCCACTGCTACAGCAGGGGAGTGTGGTGTCTACACCAAGTATGTGGCCATTGGAACAAATTGTTCTCATCTGTCCATTCTGCCAGGGGAAGTCTTCACATACTTAGTGTAGACACCACACACCCCTAATTCACCTACAAGTTTGAGGCAGGTCAGTTACCTTCAATCTAGTTTAGCTCATCTACCAAGATGGTTTTATTACTCATACTATAGCTTCTTGAAGCTAAAGGAGAAAATTGAATGAAAAGTGGACATCAAAGGTGGATGAGCATCCTGAAAAGGGTTCAGCAAACCCTCACACCAGAGATATTAGTCCTCCCTTAACACCCCATATGCTAGAGTTAGGTGCTGTAGTAGGTAGAACACTTAGCCTGGACAGGAAGACTTAACACTGTGTGAACTTGGGCTAGTCATGTAACCTCTTCCTATCTGTTTCTCCCATTGTAAAAGGTAGATAGTAGCACATACCTCCCAGGATTGTTACAAGGGATTAACTGAAGTGCTTAGCATATGTTAAGAGATATATATATGAAATATTAATGACCATGATTTATTAATGAGTTTGCAAAAATGTGCATAAACATTATTTAATAATATAATAATAAGATAATGTTTTTTAAATTAAAGGTAATAATCTGATCTTTGTTCAAACTCCACAATTCTTTTTCTGGATACAGATGATATTCTCCATTGCAAATACCCCAAGATTGTCCCTGATTATTGCACTGATGAAATGAGCAAGTCCATTAAGGTTGATCATCACCCCCATGTTGCTATTGGGGTATACAATGTTCTTCTGGCTCTGCTCATCTCACTCAGCATCAGTTCATACAAATCATTCCAGGTTTCCCTGAATTCCTGTCTCTACAGGAGAAACCATATCTAGAATGGATTGGTAGCTTCTGTTCTTAATGGAGGCACCTTTAAAGATCCCTCTGAAAAGTTAAACTATCTTGTACAATGATGGTTTCTGAATGACAAATCTGTGGTTTGGCTGAAAAGCAGTTGCTGCTGATAAAAATTCCAACTCAGAGATTCCTATATTCATAGGAAGAGTCCTTGATGAGACATCCAAGTCAATCAGAGACCATAATAATTCTATGAGCACAGAATTCCATTTATTTTAATTCAATAAGAATTAATTAATGCATCTATTATGCCCATGGAATTCTTCTTGATGTTGAAGATACAAAAAGTAAAAAGGGCCCACACTCAAGGATCTTCAGTTCTATGAAATAAACAGAAATAACCATTTCATTTTCTCTTAAAGAACACCAAAAAGTTGAACACTCAGTGAAGAATTTTTCTGGTTCAAAATAAAACATGAAAATAAGTTAACAACTAAACTGTGTGTTTGGGAGGGGGTGAGGGGTTCAAGGTGGAGTACAGTCATTGTAGAGGCTACAATCTTCCCCACCCCCAATGAAATCACAGACTTGGAAGTCTTGTCTCCCACGGACAGCTCAAAGACTAGTAATCATACCAAAATGAGTACATAGAAACATAGTATTTTAGCCCAACTTTTGGAATTCTACCAAATATGCATGGTTGTGGACCCAAGGGAAGATGGGGTGGGATAACCTGAGGTTTGGCCATCAATTCCAGGTTTTTCTAAGCAAAGAGAGGATTTCAGGCTTCCTTTTAGGAACAAACTATTCATGTGATCTCTGGTAATGATTGTGAAAAGGGACAAGAGAACAAAAGTCAGAAGAGAGATTGGGAAGAGCAAAGGATAGAAGATGGTGGAGAACAGTGAAGGTTGGAGCCAGACTTGCATCTGAATCAGCATCTATATGATGAACTCTGTCATTTTGGCATAACAGCTCTCCAATAATGGGGCAAATGACTATTTGAACAGGTGATAGAACCCCAGGAATGTCTATTGATCATCTGAGATGTAGGAAATAAGGGCTTTGGAGGAGAAGATCTTCAAGACTTACTTCCTCTCCTTTACTGGGGAATGGTGATACAAGACTTTAGTCTCTGTTATATTTAACCCTTCCTATACTTTACTTAGAAATACTGCCCCCGATGGAGGCAAAGCACTTTTCTTTTTTTTTTTCCCCAAGGCCATGGGGTTAAGTGGCCAAGGTCACACAGCTTAGGTAATTATTAAGTGTCTGAGGTCAGAGTTGAATTCAGGTACTCCTGACTCCAGGGCCGGTGCTCTATCCACTGAGCTACCTAGCTGCCTGACAAAGTACTTTTCATTCCACCATTATCCATGACAGTAGCCATGGCTTTAAGAGGGGCTATTTCTACAAACTATATCATTTTAAGCATTTTTCTATTTGTAGAAAATATTAAAATCTGAATAATCTCTGAAATCTGTCTCAATTCTGTTTATTTGAATGTTAGTGGTGAGATTGGAAGTAAAGGAAAACATCTAGAAAAAATGATTTTGAAGTTTTTATGAAAGTAATTTTATGAAAGCATTTTTATCAGCAGCTTTTTAGCCAAACCACAGATTTGCCATTCAGAAACCATCATTGTACAACATGAGAGGGAACAGCTTTCCATTGGATGTGAAGCTAGAGCAGGTTGTGCCTTTATAACTATCAGACATGTGTCAGCTAGGTGGTGCAGTGGACAGAGCACCAGCCTTGGAGTTAAGAGAACTGGAGTTTAAATCTGTCCCTAGACACTGAATAAAATTGAATAACCTAGTAGACTGTTGGTGTAAACAGGCTATGGGTTCAAGCTGCATGTTTAATTGAGTGAATTAGAGGAAGAAATAAAATAAAATAAAAACCATAATAATAAAGATCAGAGACCTCCTGAGATAGAGCTGAGTGGTTTACTTCCACTTTCAAATCTGGTTTCCATTCTTGGCTTTGGGGAAAGGTGGGAGGGGAGGAGGAAAGGACTTAGACCCGTCTTCAGAAGGGGAACTATTCCCTTGAAGTAACTAAAAGAAATTCACAGCCCAAGAGGAAGTGAGAGAGAAGCAAGTTTTACAGGCATGATTAGTCACTCCAATGGCTCAGTGGATGACTGACAGTTCAGTCTGTCTGGCTTGATATTGCCTCCAGCTGCTTCGAGGATCACAGATTTAGAACAAGGAGGGACCTCTGAGGTCATGAGTCCTAGGCACCTGAATCAGATTAAAATGTGAAAGGGATATTTAACAAAATAAATAAAAATACAATAGAACACAGGTAATTCTCTGCCAATATGTGGCTGGCAGGGTCCAATTCTATTTGTTTGACACCACTGATCTAACCAAATATCATTTGACAAATGAGAAAACAGATGCCTAGAGAGGTTAAGTGACTTTCCTAATGTCATATAGGATATTTCCTTTTTTCTGAAAGTCTAGACTATAAGAGAATCCTTCCAGTAAATCTGAGCTACCCCCCTCCCACCAAAAAGCCCCCTAAACACAACACTTTGTTTTAAATCTTTTAATTGTACTTATTTTGTTTATATGGGGTAGAATGTAAACTCAGTGATAAGAATTAATTTTCGTCTTTCTGTATCCTCATTGACCAACAGAATGTCTACTTAACTAATGCTTATTGATTGGATTTCTGGTGTCATATGTCCAAGCTCTGTGATGGGTGGGACCCTATCTACCTGCACACCTAGAAGGTAGTTATTATTTATTGAATTCCATTGAATCTTTTGGATTTGGAGTTTGGGGACCAGAACTAGAAATCTGATTTTTGCTATTTTGTAACCTTAAGAGAAGTCTTATGGCCTCATTTCCTCATTTGAACTATAGAACTAGATTATTATCTTTAAGGTCACACCCTAGTCCTAAAGTCTAAGTCTTTCTCCTATCAAGTTTCTTGACTTTGCTTTAGATTACTCTAGATATACCAGAATTAGGATTTATGGACCTGTATTCATTCCTCAGTGGGAATGGGAAGGTTAGGACCATAAATGTATCCAGTGGCTCTTGGATCCCATAGAAATAGTCTAAAATACTAGAATCTCAAACTCCATACCATATCGAAATTCTCTCCCAAGCCTTTTCAGTCTTACCAGAGCTCAAAGTAGACAAGGCTGCCAGGAGGCTGTCTTTCCATCTCCAGCTCCATCTGCTCCTTTACATACTTTGTCCCTTCCCCTTGGCACCTCAACAATTCCTGCAATAGAAGGATTGAGAAGGACTCATTCCTATCACTTCTTTGAAAGGCCTCAGGCCACAGTCAACCCCTAGAAGGGCTTCCATATTTAGCTATGGTCATAGAGGGGCTCAGCATCATCCTGTGCTTTTTAGGTAGCTCCCCAGGAACACTCCTTTCTTTGCAGAAAGAAACAAGACTGGAGTTCTAATCTGGCCTCAGACACTTAATAATTGCCTAGCTGTGTGATCTTAGGCAAGTCATTTAACTCCATTGCCTTAAATAGATAAAATTAAAAAAAAAGAAACAGGTCTGGAAATTGTAGAAAGAAAATTCATTGAAATGATTGATAAGGTTCCAAGAATGTGAGAAATTCTTATCTGTAAAATGATGAGGTTAGACATGATGGCTTCTAAGGAGGCTTCTACTTTGTAATGTTTGCTGCTATGAGTGATTCCTGTCTTTATCTAATTATAATTATTGTGCTCACTAATCTAGCAATATGTACTTTGATGTTGATGCACACCTAGATCACTCAAGTTAGACAAAACACTCACATGGCAGATACCAGGGACCTGCTTCTGGGCAAAGACAGTCTGAGTTTCCCTACTACATGGGTGGGAACAGCTTTCCATTGGATGTGAAGCTAGAGCAGGTTGTGCCTTTATAACTATCAGTCATGGGGTAGCTAGGTGGTGCAGTGCACAGAGCACCAGCCTTGGAGTCAAGAGGACCTGAGTTCAAATGTGACCTTAGACATTTAATAATTACCTAGCTGTGTGACCTTGGCCAAGTCACTTAATCTCATTTCCTTGCAAAAATCAAAATAAATAAATAAACAAAACTGGACTAGACAGATTCACCACAGCTTGGGCACTATGAACAAAGCTTGGCATTCATTAAGGCCCCATGGCCTCAAAAAGTGGATTTGGGATTTTGGTCTATTTTGTTTGTCTTTTTTAATTCTAGGTGCGGGTGGTGAAGTCTTCTGTCCCAATAGTGCTAGCCATGGTGACCTTAGAGGTAGAATTCCTTAATGGATGTTGCCGCAGTCCTGAGAAACAAGTGTACTAGGAATACAAACCCAAAGAACTATGGAGTTGGAATTTGGTGGAACTATGCTACACAGGAATTAGGTGGGCCCTTTTCTCCTTTTTTAAAAAAATTTATTTAAGGCAATGGGGTTAAGTGACTTACCCAAGGTCACATGGCTAGGCAATCATTAAATTTGAACTCAGGTCCTCTTGACTCCAGGACCAGTGCTCTATCCACTATACCATCTAGCCGTCCCTTCTCTTCTCCTTCTATGCAACGTCAATGGTGATGTCATCAGCTCCCATGAATTTAATTATCATCAGTTTGCTGGGGATGCCCCAATCTCTCTATTGACCTCTAATCTGGCATTGCCAAATGTCTTTCTGACATCTCAAACTAGACATCTGATAGATAATATATAGTACATTCTATTTTGTATATATATATACAAAATAGAATGTACTATTTTACCCTCTAACCCTCATTCTTTTTTGATTTCCCTGTTACTGTTGAGATAATACCACAATATCTCTCTAATAAGCTGCTTCTTATCTTCTGATTTTATCATTACTCTAGTTCAGGCCCTCTTCAACTCATGTCTAAATTATTGTCTGATGACTGATCTGCTTGCCACAAGTCTCTCCTCACTTCAATCAATTCTACATTCAGCCACTAAAGTGAGTTTCCTAAATTACAAGTTTGCCTCCCTACTCCTTATTGCCTCTAGGATCAAATGTAAAATCCTTTTGGCATTGGAAGACCTTTATAACCTAGCTCTCTCCTACCTTCCACTCTCCTTATACTTTACTCCTCAACATCAATGCACTTTTCAATCAAATGACAATGGTATCTTTGTTGTTATATAAACTATACACTCTGCCTTTTGACTTTGGTACTTTCTTTGATTGTCTTCTATACCTAGAATATTCTTCCTCTCCATCTACACCTATTTGTTTCCCCTGACTTCCTTTAAGTTCAACTAAAATCCTTTCTTCTACAGGAAGCCTTTCCCAATCCTTCTTAATACTAATGCTATCTCTCTTTTAATTATTTCCTACTTATTCTGTAATATAGCTTATTTGTAAAATTTATTTTTTTCTCCATTAGATTTTGTACTACTTAAGGAGAGAGAGAGAGAGAGAGAGAGAGAGAGAGAGAGAGAGAGAGAGAGAGAGAGAGAGAGAGAGAGAGAGAGATGAGTTTTTTGGTCTCTTTTAGTATCCCCAGGGCTTAGCGTAGTGCTAAGGAGCACATTTAGCACATTATAGGTGCTTATAAATGTTTCTTGGTTAACTGAGTTTTAGCAGTGAATCTATTCCCCTTCTTCTACAGAAACTGAATTGCTATAAGGATTGATTTGCCCCTATATGTTGGGAGGGGAATTTTTGTATATTTGTTCTCATTACATATTTGGGGTAAATATTCCTTTGTAAAAGCTAACATAAGTGATTTAAAGGAGCTGGAGGTACAGAGGACTCCTAAAATTGGAGAGATACCATAAGTGTAGTGTGTGAACCAATACGAGAGACTAGGTACTCTCCAATCACCTTAAGTGTATTGGAGAACTTTGGGGGAGGGATGATATGTAACATACCTGGTCTTTGGGCATTAGAAGCCATGGAAGTCATATTTATTAATTAATTTATTATTTACATTTATTAAACATCAATCCTTTTAGGTGCTAGAGATAGAGACAAAACCCAAATGGCCTCTGATCTCAAGGTATATACATATATGTATGTTACAACATGTATATAAATAAGAAATACAAACTATGCACAAATCAAATACTGAATTTTTAGCTTAGGTTTGGAGTGAACATTAACAAGCTGGAAGCTCAGAAGTTAAACTTGAAGGAGGGAACACTTTAGATTTAGACTTAGAAAGGACAATCTTTCCGTTTGCCATTCTAAATAGGCTAAGTAGTGGAGATCAGAATTTGAATCCAGGTCTTTCTGACTACAAGTTGGGTGTCTTTTTTTTTTTTTTAAGGTTTTTGCAAGGCAAATGGAGTTAAGTGGCTTGCCCAAGGCCACACAGCTAGGTAATTATTAAGTGTCTGAGGCTGACTTCAGGGCCAGTGCTCTATCCACTTTGCCACCTAGCCGCCTAAATTGAGTGTCTTTTACAAATGGCTATGCTGACTCATTTTATAATTTTTAAAGGAAACTAGAAATTCTAAGAGGTAGATGTGAGGATGAAGCATATTTCAAGCACTAAGAGGGGAAACAGAAAACAACAATTGTGAAAATGAGAAACAACAGAATGGCAGCTTTGATGACATGAAGTTCTGACCTTGGAGATGGGAAGACCTGAGTTTATTTCCTGTCTTAGACACTTAATGGCTGTGACTTTAGGCAAGTCACTTAATCTCTCTCTCTCTCTCTCTCTCTCTCTCTCTCTCTCTCTCAGTCTCAGTTTCCTCATCTGTAAAATGGGTAAAATAATAATATCCACATCCCAAGGTTTTTTCTAGCATCAGATGAGATTATATAAATAACGGGTTTTGCAAACCCAAAAGTGCTTTATAAATGTCAAATACAATCATCAAATATGCCAGCTTGCCCACAATATGGGTGGTTAAGACAAGTAACATGTGATAAGACTAGATAGGTAGGAAATACTGTAGAAAACTTTAAATGCCAAATATGGGATTTTATATTTGATTCTAGTGACAAGAGGAAGTAGGAAGGAAACTGGTGGATAAGGAATTGAAAATGAGTGGTGTTTGGGGGTGGACAGCTAGGTGATGCAGTGGATAGAGCACCAGCCCTAGAGTCAGGAAGAACAGAATTAAAATCTGGCCTCAATTATTTACTTGTTGGTTTGGAGTAGAGAGCAGCTTCCATTTTTTTTTTTCCCTTTAAAAGTATTGGGAAAGTCCTCTGATGAGAGGGAGGGGTGATGATGGGGTAAGGAAGGTGACTGGAGAAGAGAAGATTCTGAACAACTACAGTGAGAAGTGGGATAGATAATTAATCAGGGAAGTGCCAGAGGATAGGTCTGTGACAGAACCTGCCCTGTAATCCTTCCTACCTGACTTTGTCAGGGAGCCCCACCCATAGAATTGTGGTCCTGAATATCTCAATCCTGTGAGGATGGGGTGGCCAGGAGTGGAGGAAGGAAAGAATCAAGGTAATTAAGAGGCAAAGACAGATGTCTGGCTTCCTGAGTTTGAAAGTTTAGCTTTTCCCTTCTCAGTATCCTTCCATCCCCCCACCCTTAGTTGAGAAAAACTACACATTCCAGTAGCTCCTGCTGCTCGTAGAGGTTACAAGAGGCTTGCTCTTATGACCAGGAACTGACCTGTATCTCCTCAATGGCATTTAACCCAATATTTGTCTAGCTGAGTCACCTCCCTTCTAATTATGAGCTTACTAAATAGCAGCCACAAACCCTTATGTCCTTCCCCTATTCCCTAACCATAACTTGTCCCTATACTGTATAACACAAGAAATTTTTCTTCCATTTTTGTTTACTCCTAGGGAAACTGAGGCACAGAAAGGGAAGTTGGCTGAAGACTACTAAAAGAGGTCAAGCTAGGTAGGGTAATATCTTTGGATCTTTTTATTGACAGAGACTGGGAAATCAGAGAGTGGGTACCTGAGACATGACACCAGACCAGTTGATCAGCATTTCTAACATTTACACACACACACACATACTCACTCTTATCCTATATTTACTTATTATCTATTATGTACAAGTCGTTGTATTAGGTGCTGGGGCAGCAAAGGTGAGATGAGCCTCTGTCTTGATTCTCGAAGAGCATAGAGCATATAATATAATAGGAAGGGCAAGCCATGGATACATCTAAGGATGATACTTCTAAGTGCAGAAGAGTGGGTAAAAGTGATATTCAAAATTTGAGAGGAGGTCACTTTCAGCCAGACAGAGGGCTTTATCAGGAGATAGCCCTTGGTTTGGACTTTAAAGGAAGGGAGGGGAGTGCAACAGATGGTAGGGATGGAGGTGTTATGGGAGTCCAACTACTGCCAGTTTGTCTGAATATGACTGAAGGGAAGAAAAGGTAAGATGACGTGAGAAAGGAACAGAATTTTGTACATAGAATGCAATAAATGTTTGAATTGGAAGGCAGGTTAGAACCAGATTGTGACAGGTCTTTTGGAGGTAAGGGTGATGATTGGAGGAGTCCTCAAACAATTTAAATGAGTTCCTTAATCACCTAAAATAGGTTATAGGTGATAAGACCTTTGCTTGAAGGCATCAAAAGAATATTTTCTCCAAAGATTTTACAGCAAATAATAAGCCAGCATCCCTCCAAGCTTCTGGGGTCATAAGGAATGCTTCTAATCCTAGGACTGTCTCCCAAAGGTCATTTTTTTTTCTGGTTTATTACTCTTAGCTGGAGTTACTTTAAACTAAGAAAATTGAGAATGGTCATGGTATTCCTTTTTATCTAGGAGTCCCCAATTGTGGGAAATAGAGTCTTCCAGAATCACAGAATTTGAGAAGATCTCCAACTCATACATGAAAGGAAATCTCCCCCCTCACCCCAACTAAAATACTGGACAAAAGATCATTGGGTCATTGCTTAAAAACTTCCAAGGGCAGAGCTGGGTGGAAACATGCTGCTTCTTGAAATAGCATTCCATTTTTTGAAGAGTTGGGAACTTAAGTTTTTTCAGATACCAAGTCTAAACTTGCTTTCAAAATTTTTTCCTCCTGCTCCTGGAGCTGCCCTCAAGGACCAGATAAAAAAAAAGGCTAACTCTTTCCATTGCAATTGTCTTTTAGCAAGTTTTCTGACCTTCTCTTCTGTACTCGTATCATACTTGTGAGTGTCTTTTTTTTTTTTTTTTTTTATTTAGGTTTTTGCAAGGCAAATGGGGTTAAGTGGCCTGCCCAAGGCCACACAGCTAGGTAATTATTAAGTGTCTGAGACCAGATTTGAAACCCAGGTACTCCTGACTCTAGACTGGTGCTTTATCCACTGTGCCACCTAGCCGCCCCTGGGTTTATGTCTTTTGACTCTTGTTAGGTTGTGTTTTGAGAACAGGGACTGTAGCTTATTTCATCATTCTTGTTCCAGTATTTAGTACAGTCTCTTGTTCATAACAAATTTAGCAAATATTTAATTTTTTTAAATGTATGATTGTTAGGAATGTTGATGTCTGAATGTCAAGTCCCAAAATTCCCTCCCATGCCTTTCAAGTTCTTAGCATAAAGATCTAAGATATTATTTTGGCTTCTGCTAACTTTCATCCAGTCACTTCCCTCACTGTACCTAAGTTGCCCAAAAGAAGTCTGAAGAGGAGGAAAAAAATCCCTATATCCCCTTGTTCTACACAGTCCCACACTCAGGGTACAATGCTGTGGTTTAGACTTGCCTCACCCCACTCTCAAGTAAACATACATGGTGAAGTTACTTAACAAGCAAAACCCTGCCTGAAGGACCTGACTGCACTAAGTCACTGGTTGATTCTCCAAGCAAAATGCTGTACAGGTACTATGTAAATTATCCTCTTTTTTTTTTCTTTGAGGAGTATGATGCATCAAGAAATTCCCTTCTCTTTCACTTGAATCCCCCGAAACCCCTAGCTTGGAAATGCCCACACTTGGGATTGAATGGTCATATATTTAATCTCTGCCATATTATATTCTTTAGCACGAAATTGCTCAATACACTAGTTGCTTCCATCTCTTAAGCTGGGGAAGTCCACTGTCAGGTTTCTGGATTCAGAAAAGAAAAGAGAAAGCAGGTGATCAAGAACTCAAGGTCCAGGTACTCCTCTTTGCATGGGCACAGGTTCTCTATTTCTTTCCCCCTGACTTGCCAGTCGCAGAAAGTAGGTACATGATGCTGTACTCAGGTAGAAAAGAGTAGGGATGAAGAAGTGTGGGGGATGGGAGGGCTAGGTGGCGCAGTGGATATAGCACCGGCCTTGGAGTCAGGAGTACCTGAGTTCAAATCCTGTCTCAGACACTTAATAATTACCTAGCTGCCTGGCCTTGGGCAAGCCACTTAATCCCGTTGCCTTGCAAAAAGTGTGGGGGTTGAGGAGAGGAGGACAGAGAAATAGTGACACACAGAGAGACAGATCCGAGCAATCTATCTTCATCCCAGTGTCTTAACAAAGTCACAGAATTCTCATTAGATAGAGGTCATAAGGTTCTTGGTCCAGAAACTCCCTGATATCTAAAACTTCTTCCTTTTCACTGTAGGAGTCTTGCACAGGAGCCCAGCATCCAAATTTCTTCCTTTTCTCTCTAGGAAGCTGAGTTCAGGAATCTCTAGGATTATTGCCCCCAAATTCCCTTATTGCCAAGTCCATCCCTCCCACAGTAATTCAAAGTCCCAGACTAAGGCCTTTTTTTTTTTTTTTTTTTTTGCAAGGCAACGGGGTTAAGTGGCTTGCCCAAGGTCAGGCAGCTAGGTAATTATTAAGTGTCTGAGGTCGGATTTGAACTCAGGTACTCCTGACTCCAGGGCCGGTGCTCTATCTACTGTGTCACCTAGCTATCCCAAGGCCTCTTCTTTTAACTTAACAATGCTGCCCTCAATTACCCCTGGTTACATTTTGTATGTTTAAATTATAGTAATATATGTATACATCAATTTCTCTCTTCATATTCTCACTAGAATGTAAACTTCTTGAATTAAGAATTTTTATCTTTTATTTTTGTATCTCCATGACCTTGAACATTTTTTAAAACTGAAACTGTAAATTATACAGGTATGAGCAACTCCTAATGAAGAAACTCTATTTTCCAGTGAATCTCAACAACTCAGCTTTAGAGTTATTGGGGGCACTGAGAGATTCAGAGATTTTGCTTCGGATCCCACAGATGGTACTTGTGAGAGATAAGACTTGTATCAGATAGTCCTGACTGGAGACCATTTTTTTATCTGTCAATGCCATATTTCCTCTCAGATTTCCATGCGGTAAGAATTTAATTTGAATTGAGGTAGCTGGGTCATGACCAGAGAGGAGAGGTTGAGGTGCCAAGGTCATCATCTTGCAATATATTAGAGATGACTGGAGGAGAGCCCTATCTTCTGCAGATACGAGAGGAAAAGTAAAAAAGAAAAAGTAAAAGGTAAAAAAAACCCTCAAATCAACTTAAGAAGCATTTATTAAGGTTTTTTTGGGGGAATACAAGGCAAAGCAAATAGCTACCACACTCAAGGAACTCACTGCATAATGGAGAAAAGAACAAACATGCAAACAACTGTCTAGTTAAAAGAGAAAGCCAGGGAACAACACTGACTTTGCACTTGCTCCGTGTAAGGGTGCTTGACAAATCTATAAAGACATAAAGCAGGATAAACTGAGATAATCACGGGGGGGGGGGGGGATATGTACAGGATAAATTAACATAATCATGGGGGGGTACATATACAGGATAAATTGAGATCATGGGGGGCATATAGAGGATAAACTGACATAATCACGGGGGGACATATACAGGATAAATTGAGATCATGGGGGGCATATAGAGGATAAACTGACATAATCACGGGGGGGACATATACAGGATAAATTGAGATCATGGGGGGCATATAGAGGATAAACTGACATAATCACGGGGGGGACATATACAGGATAAATTGAGATCGTGGGGGGACATGCAGGATACATTGACAATCACGGGGAGGGGCGTGGAATTAAAGAGGCTCGCGTAAGGCTTCTAGAAGAAAGTGGCGAGTGTGGACGGAGTCCTGCCAGGCCTCGGAAGAGATGGCCGGCAGGGAGGGCGGCAGTCCCAGGGGAGGGCGCGGGGCCCCTCCACTTTGGGCGTCTGGGAGGGCGCGGGGCCCGCGAGGCCGCCGCCCGGGCCACTCCCGGGCTTTGTGCGGGCCGGGTGACCTTTGAGGTCTCTTTCCAGTCGGGTTGCATCATCCCCGGGCCGGGCCGCAGTCCCAGCCGGGAGCCTCGGGCCTCAGGGCTGCTCGGTCCCGTTCTCCCCCGGCGGGCCTCTTCCTCTGAGGGGCCCCTCCAGGGAGCCCCCGAGACGCCCTTTCCTCCGGAGCGTTACAGGAAAGGGCGGAACGGAGGGCGCGGGGGCGAGGAAGCGGCACGGCCCTCCCGGGGCGGAGGGGATTCACCCACTCAGCGGGTCACCATTTCCGAAGGAGGCCAGACGGGGTGTCACCCTCCCCGCCCACCTCCGGGGCAGCCGGGGCCTTCCCCACACACCCCGCTCCCCTCCCCCGGGGCGCCCAAGCCCCGCCCCTGCGGCCGTCCCTCCCGCCTCTGCCCCGCCCTCTCCGGGAGCCCCGCCCCCTCCCCCGTGGAATTTCCCCCTCCTCCTAGTCGACCTTCCCGACTCCGCCGGCCCTCCGCCTCAGCCCCGCCCCTCCCCCAACCCCGCCCACGAACGCGGTCGTGTGACTCCTCTTCTGCAGACCTCGGCGCCGTCCAAGTCCCTCCCACGTGCCCCGAGCCGGGCGGGGGCGGGGGGGGGGGGACGGCTTAGGACCGCCCCCTGCCCCCGGCCCCTCCTCCTTCCTTCGCTTTCCCGATGACGTCAGGCCATTTCCGCCCCGCCCCTCTCGCCTCCCGGGAAAGCCCCGCCTGGCGCGGCCGCTGCGGAGGACCGGGGCCCCGCCCCCCGCCCCCCCCCCCGTGACGCGGCCCGGAGCCCCGCCCTCCGCCGGTGACGCGGCGCCGCGCCGGGGGCCGGACGGCTCGGGCAGTTGGCGGCGCTGCGGCGGAGGCGGCGGCCGGCGGCGGAGCGAGCGCCTTCCCTCCCCCCCTCTCCCCTCCCCTGCCGGGACCGGGCGGGCTCCCCGGAGTCGGGCTGGGCCGCGCCGGCACCATGGAGCTGGAAGACGGCGTGGTGTATCAGGAGGAGCCCGGCGGCTCCGGGGCCGTGATGTCGGAGCGGGTGTCCGGCCTGGCGGGCTCCATCTACCGCGAGTTCGAGCGCCTGATCGGGCGCTACGACGAGGAGGTGGTGAAGGAGCTGATGCCGCTGGTGGTGGCCGTGCTGGAGAACCTGGACTCGGTGTTCGCGCAGGACCAGGAGCACCAGGTGGAGCTGGAGCTGCTGCGGGACGACAACGAGCAGCTCATCACCCAGTACGAGCGCGAGAAGGCGCTGCGCAAGCACGCCGAGGAGGTGAGCCAGCCGGCCGGCCGGGGAGGGAGCGCCCCGCGGGGCGAGGCCCGGCCGGGGCCGCGGGGAGGCGAGCCAGGCCCGAGGCGCGCGCCCCGCCCGGCCGCGCCCGCCCCGCGGCGCCCCCCGCCCGGCTCGGGCCTGCTGGCGGCTCGAGTGGGCAGCCCGCGGGGCGCCCCGGGCGCCGGGCTGGTCTCCGGGCGGCGCTGGCGCCGGGGCAGGGCGGGCGGGCTTTTTGTCAACTCCTGTGCGGAGTTGCGGGTGCCGCGCCGTGCAGCCCCCGGGGGCAGGGGGTCACCTTGGACAGTTCCCCGCTCCACCTGTTGTGGATCCCGAGAGGCTGGGGCAGGGCCGGCCGACCCGTGCCCTGCCTGCCCCGCGCCTTCTGCAGCCTCCAGCTGAGCCGGCCCGGGCATCTGCCTCCGCGGCCTTTTGTGTAACTTAGCGGGGCAGCTAAACGCAGCGAGTGCTAAGCGCCTGCTGCATGCTGCCCTTGGCCCGCCGGCCCCCGGAGCTCCCCGTCTGAAGGAGCAAATAACGAGAAAACAACCCCGTACGAGCAACACGTAACCGGAATAAATCCAGGGAAGTCTCCAAGGGGAGGCTTTAGGGTTGTAAGGATGTCTGGGAAAGGCTGCTTACCTTTGGGAATGAAGTTAACTTGCAGGAGGAAAGAGCCTCAGCCTGGGCTCCTGAGCTAACACATTAAGAGCTGGAAAGGACCTTACAGATCATTGACACCAGATTGCATGGGTCAAGCCATAGTGGCAGTGACTCAGACTCTTGTTTTCATGTGGATTCATGGTATACAAGGCTTTGAATCTTTGTTTTTTTTTTATTTTTTATTTTTTAAAGGTTTTGAATCTTTAATTGAACACTCAAATGTATTGAGCATGGGCAAGTCTGAACCTTTCCTAGCCTCACCTTTCTCATCTGTAAAATGGAGATATTTGTACTGCCTACTTTGTAGAATGTTTCCAGAATGTGTACGTTTTTTGTAAACCTTAAAGTACATTAGAACTCCTCTGCTCTGTCCTCAGTTCTGTGAACCTTCAATAACGATTAATTGAATTTCAGGGAGTCTTGAAATGTTTGGAAATAATTTGTATAATACTTTGAGATTAGGACCGTTTCTCCTCTTTTCAGAAGTATAATGATTGCATCCTTGTACCAGCTCAACTTAGGTTAAACTTCTTATTTTACTTTACAAGAGCTTTTATTTCCAGTTTTGGTTTTATTACAGTCATTACTTTTTTTTTAGGTTTTTTTTTTTTTTGCAAGGCAATGGGGTTAAGTGGCTTGCCCAAGGCCAGATTTGAATCCAGGTACTCCTGACTTTCAAGGCTGGTGCTTCATCCACTACACCACCTAGCCACCCCAGTCATTACTTTTTAAAAAATTTTTTTATTAGTCATTTCTAGGAGTGTCATGAATACATCAAAACTAGATTAATTTTAGTTCACTTTTAAAATTTTAAAATAAGAATATCACCTAGCATCTGGGGGTTGGGGGGAGGAAAGGCAGGTAAAATGAATTCAAAGAAGAAAAGAATGCTTCGAATGACAAGACTTAGTTGCTGCTGTCTAGAGAAGGGATAAGCATCATTTTCAAACTCATGCCAGCTCCTTGGAGAGGGTTGATAATTGATGAGTCTGGGCAAGTCTTGGGAAGGAGGTGAAATTAGTAAGGAGGAAGATTTCAGAGTCCACACTATGTATCTAAGATTTCTAACCAAGTCCTGAAAGAAAAGTGTTTCTGGAGATTGTTTGTTTATAGAAGCACTGTTAAAGGCAGACATCCTGTGCAATTGCTGCCCTTAGCTTCAGGTTTATCACAGTGTTTACTGTTATTCATATATGTCCAACTTGACCTGTATGGATCATTACAGTCCACAGTTTTCTTGACAAAGATAATGGAGTGGTTTGCCATTTTCCTCTTCAGTGGAAGTAACTTGCCTAGAGTCAGAAACTTAGTGTCTTAGGCTGAATTTGAATTCAGATCTTCCAGGTTTTACAGACTTAGTGCTCCATCCACTGAACCATCTAACCATAACAAAGGGAGAAGAGGAAGAGGTTGGGAGTATACCCACCTTTCCTTTAAGAACTCAATTGTGTCCTACTTTCCTCTTAGAAACTTTTGTGCTCTATTATGAAAAAATAATTTTACTCACCCTAGGATGTAGAATGTAGTCTAGGAAATAGATGTAGGGTTCCAAAACAAAATTTTACATAGGCTCACTCCTCACTGAAACTTTCTTTTATGACAGGTTCAGTATATGTCTGTCACTGCCCAGAGTCTGTTACACTTTATAATTTGAAAAACAAATGCATATAATGACCCTTCTATGAAAATCATTGAACAACATAAGGTTCAGAATGGTCACAAAGCAGTACACATTGATAAAATGTCAACTGAACTAATTTCTAGTTCTTAAACAAGATTTTGTTGATTCTACTTCCTCATGCAATCTAATTCAGGGCCCTTATCACTTCTCTTCTGTACTAATTGCTAGAGCCTCTTACTTAAGACTCCATGATCCCATTCTTAACATCTTCAAATTCATTCTCCACATTCCATCATGCTTTTTTCCAAGAAACTTCCATGGTACTTTATTGCCTCTAGCATAAAATGTAGACCTCTCCATGTGGCATTTAAAGTCCCTTTTTTACCTTTCTACCTAAATTTCATGTTATTCCCCTTCATATATCTGTTTCCACATCGGTTTATTTGCTTTCTTCCCTGGGGATTTAAGCATGCCATTTCTCACTTCTCAGCTTTTGCACAGGCTGCCCCTTCTGTCAGGAATGAACTCTTTTCTTACTGTCACTACCTAAAATACTTGGTCTCCTTCAGCCTTCACATTTCATAGGTCACAATCTGGAATAAATCTCTTGCCAGTTGTTAATGTTGTCAACTTTTAAATAATAAATTGTGCATATGTCTATCTGTTTATATGTTGTATTCTCTCAACCTTCATTTCCCTGCTCTTTTCCAGAATGTAAGAGCCTTGAAGAAAGCTTCATTTCTCTGTGTTGTCTTTGTACCCCACAGGGTACGCACATAATGGGTATTCACTATATTGATTTCTGAAATAAATTTGGTTGTTTTCTTTACCCCATTGTGATGGGGTAAATTCTGTATGATTCCTAGGGGATACTGTATCTGTACTAGCAGGATTCAGATTAAGGGGCCACTGTGCCACTAGGAATGCTTGGGTGGACTTTGGCGTGTCACCTTTTTTTCAGCCTGAAAAAGTATATTCAGTTCCTTTACTGGAAGTCACAAATCCTCGGCCTGACTTTGGGCCTCAACACGGACTTGTCACTTTGCCTATCCAATTCTCAATTTTCTTGCGTGTGCTTCTGAAGAAAGTACTACGTTTAATATTTCTGATAGTGTGATTTGAGTTAGAACGATGAAGGAATTCTGCTTCTGACCCTTTCTAGCTTATTTGCTTTGACCAAGTCACTAAACCTCTCTAAGAAAGTAGGTATCATACTACCTATAAGTACTTTCCTTAAAGGGAATCTCAAGTGAAATAGCTTGCCTTGCCAACTATTGATAGAAAAAGTAAATTGCTATATGTGTCAGCTCACATTTTATGTATGGCATTTTAAGATGTACAATTATTATTTTTGTTTATACTCACATTATAGGTAAAAAATGGAAACTCAGAAATACTAAATGATATGCTCAGGGTCATATATACTCAATGTCAGATATTGTTCAAATTCAGATATCCTGATTCTGAATTGCCTGCCTCTTTGATTAGTAGGATTCAATAAGATTTCATGAATGAGTCAGGTTGTTAGAACTTTTCCTCTCATAATTCTTACTTAGCAAGGATTTGAAATATTATCTCTATTACAATAATAATTTGACTTTATTTGAACACATTTTCTGCCTGTTGCTCTTATTTTTAAATTCAAGTGGGACTAATTCCCTTTTGTAATGATTGATCCTGAAAATTGTAAATGAGCTGTTTACAGATGATTATTATTCAGAATCCTAGTTTTATCTTTTAATTCTTTCTCACAGAAAACTTGAGAAATTTTTTGAATCATTTGTTTAGAAAAGAGTTAGGTACTTTATACAACCAGAAAATATGTTTCTTGTAATTGTGGTAATTTAGTCTTGTTTCATATCACCGGTCTTACTGAGTAAATATTCTTAGGTATGGGTAAAAAATAAGCATTTTCACTGTTGGTCATAAAAATAATGAGGACATGAAGAAATAATTGATAGGTCTTTTCTGTAGAGTTTAAGGGCTATGGAAGACAGGTAGAATCTAAATTTATATAGTTGTGAATACCTCCCATTTTATGACTATTCTTTTAAAGATTTATATTCTGTGTGATTGAATGTGGTAGTAATAGAATACCTGGGAATTTTTTTTAAAATAATTTATTTATTTTCTTTTTAGGTTTTTGCAAGGCATTGGGGTTAAGTGGCCTTAGGGCCACACAACTAGGTAATTATTAAGTGTCTGAGTCCGGATTTAAACTCAGGTACTCCTGACTCCAGGACCAGTGCTCTAGCCACTGTGTACCACCTAGCCACGCCCAAAATTTATTTTTTTTTAAATGTTTCTTCTATATACTATACTGACTTGAATAAGTTTCTCTGCCGTTTACAAGTATGAATATGGAAGAAATAAGGCAAGTGTGCTGGAAAGCAGAACTTGACACAATTCACATTTGCTCTTCTATATTTGAAATTCATTGATGAAGGTTTTTTTTAAAAATAGAAAACTTAATTAAGGAAGTTGATTTTTTATTAAAAATTTTTTGTTTTTGTTTTCTGAGTCATTAAAAATATAAATATGACAGTGCTTCCATAATGCTGTTCTGCTCAGACTGAATTTGGAATATTGTATTCAGTTCTAGAAATTAATAAATTAATAAACTGGAAGAAGTACAGAAGAGGGCACTTGGTCCTTTCCTGAGTCCATGCCATTGAAGTTGGTTGAAGAACCTGGGGATATTTAGTCTAGAGAAGACCTGAGAGTATATGGGGAGGAATTTTAAATTTTAGCTTTTTTCCAGTGTTGAAATCAAAGTGGGATTAGACTTCATTTGACTTTAGTAGTAGTTGCCAAGAAGCACATGTAGGTTTGATATAGAAATAACTTTTTAACAACTAGAGCTGTACCTGTGGAATGGGCTGCCTGGGGGGATGTAACAAACAGGATCATGGTATCATAGAGATGATTTCCCCCTCATTGAAGGGTCTTCAAAGTCTGGATAAAACTACTCGTCCCAAATATCGTCATGAGAATTTCTTTTGGACATGGGTTGGACTTGTTATGGAAGGTTCCTTTCAACCCTGGGATACGTGATTTTGTGATAAACATAGACACAGAGAGTAGAGATTAATATCTTAATCAAAGATCCTTAAGAAATACAAAACAGACATTCAATCCTAGGAAACTTTTTACAGAGCTGCTACCTATATACCAAGGGTATTCAAATGAGTGGTTCAGATGATAAACATTGCTGATGGTAAACAGATGGTATTATGCATTAAACGTGTTTTCCTTATCACTTACATAAAGCTTTAAAATTGATATTTTAAGTCATATATTCTGAAAATCACTGCCTTTGGAAATTATTTTCCATTTGATGATTTAAAAGCTGACTTTTTTTTCTTATCCCAAGTCTTCCTATATGTTTTCTGTACCTCTTATTTTATGTCACATCCACACAGAGTTAACATCTTGTGTGCTATATTATACTTAAGGCTAGCCTGATAAAATCACAAATCTGGAGGGATCAGATTGATAGATATATCTATAGCTATTCAGATAAAGATACACATACCTATGTATATAAAATCACAGATGAATTAACATTTTTGAGTGACCAAAAGAATTCATCACCTGATAGCTAGCTTTCTGATGTTGAGCCTCTCAGAATTTGTCTAACTCCATGGATAATTGTCATATGCTTGTGACATAATGCTTATTTGAATGGGTCTGGACCTAAGCATTTTCAGCTTGATAGAGGAAGCGGCAGAGTATGTGTTTTGATGGCTTTGAGAACTCTTCCTTTTAATGAGGCATCATAGTAGAACTTCAATAAGAAGAATGCTTTGTATTTTTAACTTTGTCATAGCTTCTTATTATGATGGCATTTTCCTTTGGACCTTTGTTCTGAGGTTTTGACAAAGGTCCCTTAAAAAGGGGTATATATTTATGGACTTTTCTCCAATGAGAGAATAGGCTTATATTGCAGCATGAAAGTGTCAGATATTTTTTCAGTATAAAGTGAAATTTGGTGAAGAAAAGAATTACATTAAGATTTAATTTATTTTCCTGCCTTTAAAAAACTTTTCCTATAGCTCTAGATTTGTTAAGCCATTAATTGTACTTGATCATTTAATTATAATTTTTAGTTAATTTCTCTGGGTATTTTTTGTTAGTGAATAGAATCCTAAATAAGTTATTTAATAGTTTCATGTACATTTCATTCAATTAAAATGAGATAACAGTTGAAGGGAAGATGTGAATATTATCTCATGAATATTTTAGTATTTTAGACCAATAGCAGATAATCTTAACTTGGATACCACAGACATTTGATTTGGGGATAGATGACCCAGGCCTAAATTTTGCTTCTGCTACTTATTCATTACTTGTTTGACATTGGGCAGATCACTTCATATCTTTGTATCTCCAAGTTTCAACTGAATTTAATTTATCTTGAAGGTGTTAGACTTTAAATTTTCAAATCTATATAACTTTTCAACAAAAATGGCATTAGATTTACGAGGCCCCAAATTAGACTTAAACTTTAGTATTATCCTTGACTTCCCTTTCATATTCATTCGACAGATCCTGTCTATTGCCAAATCTTATTGCTTTTACCTTCACAACTTCTCTCATACAAATCTCCTTAATACTCAAACAGTTGTGAAACCTGGGTTATTTCCTCATCACCTCTTGGACTTCTTGTTGGTTTCTCTCTCCCCTTCAGTTCATGGTCATTCAGCTGCCAAAGTGATTTTTCCTAAAGCACAGATCCGATCATGTCACAAAAGTGATTCACCATGACCTGCAGGTTCAAATATAAACTACTGTTTGGCATTTTACAACTTGACCCCTTCCTGCTTTTCCAATCGCCTTACTGTTTACTCTCCTTGATGTGCTTTTAAAATTAAGCAACACTGGCTTTCTTGCACTTCTTTCTTTCTTTCTTTCTTTCTTTCTTTCTTTCTTTCTTTCTTTCTTTCTTTCTTTCTTCTTTCTTCCCTCCCTCTTTTCTTTTCTTTTCTTTTCTTTTTTTCTTTTCCTTTCTTTTTTTTTTCTTTTTTCTTAAAACTTATTTACACATTACTAAAATAGACTTGTAACAGTAAACATAATCCCCCCCCCCCCCCATAAGTAGAGCATTCCATCTTCCAGGGTTTGTTTTTATTTTTGTTTTTGTATTTGCACTGGCTATCTCTAAAGCTTGGAATGTTCTTTCTCCTCACCCTCTGTTTCCTGGCCTCTTTTAAGACTCAGCTCCGGTATCATTTTCCTGCTCATCCTCCCCCACTCCCTTCACTCTGGGATTACCTCGTATATGAATTGTATGTTAAATGTTCTTTTCCATTAGAATGTGAGCTACTTGAGGGAAGGGACATTGTTTTTGCCTTTCTTTTTACTGCAAGCTTGGCACATAATAAGCACTTAATAGATGTTTGTTGACTTGATTGACATGACAAATTGCTATTTTCATTATGATCGAGTATTATTATTTATGTTCTGACTTGCAGGGAAGATTGACATCATTTAAGTTACTAATAGTTGTACTTCGTATTACACTTTTTGCAGCTGTTTACTTATCTGTGACCAGAGTTCTCATTTGGTTAAATTAGAATAGAGATCAGCAGACTTTCAGAAGAGGCATACCATTCATTCAAGTTTAAGGTTTTGTAGAGAGATCTTTAATGCTAAATAAACAAGAGTATATAGTGTTTATATATAAAACTGTATTTACTATTAAATTTAAATGCATCCCTCCCTAAAAGAAAAGAAAGTTAAGATTCACAATAAGTATTTAATGAAATGCACAGAAGGGAAAAGATAGATGTCTAGAAGGAGATGATGCAGCCAAGCAGGAAAGCTTTGGAATTAACAATGCATTAAGTGTGTGTGTGTGTGTGTGTGTGTGTGTATGTACAAACACATATATATTATACATATAAAATACATATATATGGGGCACTAGGTGGCGCAGTGGATAGAGCACTGACCCTGGAGTCAGTAGGACCTGAGTTCAAATTTGGACTCAGACACTTTTTTACCTAGTTATGTGACTTTGGGCACACCCCACTGCCTTGCAAAAAAAAAAAAAGGCAGGATGTATATAATAGACCTGTGTTTTGATATATGAACTTTTTCTGTTCCAACAAAACAAATCTTTAAATGCTGAAAAAAATTTAAATGCCATACACACTAGTATTTATTTAGTAGGACTCTTGTCTCTTGCTTTGCTGGGTTTTCTGAAGTCTATGTATTTGTATACTTGAAGTCAAAAGACATTAAGTGTCTCCCACTATGTTAACTGTAAACTTGAAAAGGGGGTGCTGACACTAGAGCCCAATAGTATGAGATGATCCATTGGGATGGTGTTTTGAGACAAACCAACCAGAAGTAGGTCACATATTCTTTCTGGGATAGCCAGTTGCAAAATGTTTCTAACATATCCATGTCAGCCCCTTCACTAAGGGTGTAACATTCCATTTTTTCCCCTCATTTTCATAGGTGTATGTTTGTTTGATTATTTATTGTCTTTATTTTTTTTTATTTTTTTTGCAAGGCATTGGGGTTAAGCGGGTTGCCCAAGGCCACACAGCTAGGTAATTATTAAGTGTCTGAGGCCAGATTTGAACTCAGGTGCTCCTGACTCCAGGGCCAGTGCTCTAATCCACTGTGCCACCTAGTCACCCCTTCTTTCTCTTTTTTAAAACTTATTTACACATTACTGAAATAATCTTGTAACAGTAAACATAATTCTCTCCCCCCCAAAAATAAAAAGCCTCACAAAAAACAAAGTGAGAGAAAAAGAAAAAAATTGTACTTCTATTTGTGTTTCTATACCAACAGCTTTGTCTCTGGGGTGGATCGCATTCTTTATCATATGAGTCCATCAGAGAAGTTGCTTCCATATTTTTCCTCACAGTTACTATTGCTGGTTGTATTTCCCTCCATCCATTCCTCCCCACTCCCATTTATTCTATTCTCTTTCTCTTTTCACTTTGTCCCTCCTCAAAAGTGTGTTATGGGGCAGCTGAATGGTACAGTGGACAGAACACTGACCCTGGGGTCAGTGGGATCCGAGCCCAAATTCCACATTAGACACCCAACAACCATCCAGTTGCTTGGGCCCAGGCAGGCTACACAATCCCACCACCTTGTAAAAAATAAAAATAGTGTATTGTATGTGACTACCCTCTCTCACCATCTACCCTCTCCTCTGTCACCTCCCCTCCGCCATCCCCTTTTTCTCCTTTTTCCTCTAGGGTAAGATAGATTTCTTTTTTTTTAAGATTTTATTTATTTTGAGTTTTACAATTTTCCCCCAATCTTCCTTGCCTCCCCCCCAACAGAAGGCAGTCTGTTAGTCTTTACAATGTTTCCATGGTATACATTGATCTAAGTTGAATGTGTTGAGAGAGAAATCATATCCTTTTATTTGCTTACATTTTAAGAGAGAGTTTATCTCATTCACATTCAAAGTTATAATTACTCTTTATTGCCCTCCATGCTATCTTCTCTCTGTTTGTATTTTCCCCCCCTTTTCCCCCTTTATCCATATTCCCCAGTATTTTGCTTCTGGATACCACCACCTTCAGTGTATTTGTCCTTCAATGTCAACCCCCCCCTCCCCTTTCTTTCCTCTTCCCCTTTTCCTCTTCTTCCCTCCCTTCTGTTAGTTCCCCTTTTTCTCCCCCTCCCCATCTCTTCCCTCCCCTTTTCCCCTTTTAATACTTGAAAGGTAAGATAAGTTTCTTAATTTAACTGAGTGTATAAATTTAAGCCAAGTGTAATGAGAGGAAGATTCAGGTGGTTCTCAGCTTCTCCCTTCTTCCCGTCTATTACAATAGGTCTTTTGTACCTCTTAATGTAATGAGATTTACCCCATTCAGTCTATTTCCTCTTCTGTCTCCTTACTGTCCCCCTTTTGAAGGAGGTGTTATTTTTTATTTTATTTTTATTAAAGATGTTATTTGAGTTTTACAATTTTCCCCCCAATATTATTTCCCTCCCCCCACCCCCCCATGGAAAGCAATCTGTCAGTCTTTAATTTGTTTCCATGTCATACATTGATCCAAATTGAGTGTGATGAGAGAGAAATCATATCTTTAAGGAAGAGACAAAAAGTCTAAGAGATAACAAGATCAGACAATAAGGTATGTTTTTTTTTCTAAATTAAAGGGAATAGTCCTTGAACTTTGTTCAAACTCCACAGCTCTTTATCTGGATATAGATGGCAGTCTCCTTTGCAGATAGCCCAAAATTGTTCCTGATTGTTGCACTGATGGAATGAGTGAGTCCATCAAGGTTGATCATCACCCCCATGTTGCTGTTAGGGTATACAGTGTTTTTCTAGTTCTGCTCATCTCACTCAGTATCAGTTCATGCAAATCCCTCCAGGCTTCTCTGAAATCCCATCTCTCCTGGTCTCTAATAGAACAATAGTGTTCCATGACATCCATATACCACAGTTTGCTAAGCCATTCCCCAATTGAAGGACATTTACTTGATTTCCAATTCTTTGCCACTACAAACAGGGCTGCTATAAATATTTTTGTATAAGTGATATTTTTACCCTTTTTCATCATCTCTTCAGGGTATAGACCCAGTAGTGGTATTGCTGAGACAAAGGGGGTATGGCTCATTTTTGTTGCCCTTTGGGCGTAGTTCCAAATTTCGCTCCAGAAAGATTGGATGAGTTCACAGCGGAGGTGTTGTTTTTAAATCATTCTATCTGAGTCACAGAAAAGTCATGAGTGTCCATTACTTCTGGTTAAGTATATTTTCTCTAATAGAGTTACAGTTCTCAAGAGTTATGAGAACCTTTCTCCCAAGTGGGTATATAGCCAGTTTCATATTATTGGATAGCAGTTTTTTTTCTTTTACACCCCCCCCCTTTTAAACTTTTCATGTGTCTCTTGAGCCTCCTCTTTGATGTCCATATTTTCTATTAAGCTCTGGTCTTTTCATCAGGAAATGTTGGAAGTCTCCCATTTTGTTAAATGTCCATCTTTTCCCCTGGAAGAGATGGCTCAGCTGTGCTGGGTAGTGGATTCTTGACTGCATTCCAAGCTCTCTGGAATATCTCATTCCAGGTCCCTTAATATTGATGCAGCCAGGTCCTGTGTAATCCTTACTGTGATTTCTTGGTATCTAAAATTGTTTCTTTCTGACTGCTTGCAAGATTTTCTCTTTTATCTGATAGTTCTGGAATTTGGCCACAATAATCCTTGGTGTTTTCAGTGTTTTCATTTTAGGATCTCTTTCTGGAGGGGATTAATATATTCTTTCTTTTTTTTTTAATGTTTTTTTTTTTTGGTAAGGCAATTGGGTTAAGTGGCTTGCCCAAGGCCACACAGCTAGGTAATTATTAAGTGTCTGAGACCAGATTTGAACTCATGTACTCTTGACTCCAGGGCTGGTGCTCTATCCACTGCACCACCTAGCCTCCCCCGATGTATTCTTTCAATAAAAATTTTGCCCTCTGGTTCCATGCTATCAGGGCCGTTTTCCATCACTAAATCCTTTAATATTAATTCCAGGCTTTTTTTCTATTTAATGTTTTCAGGAAGACCTATATTTCTCAGCTTGTCCCTTCTTGATTGGTTGTCAAGGTTTTGCTGATGAGATATTTTCTTCTATTTTTTTATTTTTTGGTTTTGTTTAACAGGCTCTTGCTGTCTCATGAAGTCATTAATTTCCACAGGCTCCATTCTTTTTTTTTTGGAGAAGAATTTTCTTCATTTACCTTTTGCAACTCCCTTTCCAATTGATCAATTCTATTTTTGAAAGAGTTTTCCATTTGACCAATTGAGGTTTTTGTTTTTGTTTTTTTATTGCAAGGCAATAGGGTTAAATGGCTTGCCCAAGGCCACACAGCTAGGTAATTAAGTGTTTGAGGCCAGATTTGAACTCAGGTACTCCTGACTCTAGGGCCAGTGCTCTATCCATTGCGCCACTTAGCTGTCCCCCAATTGAGGTTTTGAGAGAATTATTTTTTTTTTGCATTTGTCCAGTTGTATTTTCCAATGATTTGTTTTCTTGTTGCAAGGTGTTGTCTCTCCCAAATCTTTCAGCTGATTTTTAAACTCCTTCCTGATTTCTTCAAGGAAGTCTTTCTGTGCTGGAGACCAGATCATATTTTCCTCAGAGGTTCTAGGTCTCTCCCAGTTAGGGTCTTTTCCTTCTAGGAATTTTTCTGTTGCCCCTCCCCCCATCTTCTGGCCTTTCTTTATTTTACTAAGACCTTATGTTGGCAAGGGGCTGGTTCACAGAGGCTTGGTGTTGAGATCCCTAGAGGCTATACTCACTGGGTTTAGTAACTCCAAGTGGCCAGGCCAGAAGGCTGTATTGGTTGATTTCTCTGGAGTGTCTGTGACCTTAATTTGAGGCCTTCTCCCTTAAATTGGAGTGAAGTTGTTGAGTATTTTTATTTTTGATCAGTGGTGGATTTTTCCCTAGAGCAAGGTAATTGCTCTCCCTTATTCACAACTGAGGGAGGTCTTCTGCTCACATGCCTGGGGCAGAGGTGGGCTGTAATTGTGTTTGTTCTGGGAAGAGGATTCAGCTGAAATGAAGCACTGGAACTCTCCCTCCAGCTCTGCAGGCAAGTTCCAGACCTTCAGTGCCACAACCAATGCCTCTGCTCCCTAGTTGACCAATCAGGCTTGCCCTGCTTTTAGGCTTTCAGGCTCTAGTACACCCAGCTGTTCAGACTATTGGAGCTCTCAGACTCCCACCCTGTCTCCGATCAGACTGGTTGCACTTTCAGGGTCTCAGGATCTCGCCTGCCCCACTGATCAAGCTAGTTGAGTTCTTTGGGTAGTGGATTCTTGGACCCTGTCCTATGCTCTTGGCAGAGTCAGCCCCTCTGTGCCCAGCTCACCCACAATCCTGGAGGACAAGCCTTGAGGTAGATCTTCTCCTAGTTTCTCTTTCTGGGTTTTGTGGATCGAATTTCTGTTAAGAGGTTTGTTTCATATTATTTATAAAGGAAGATCAGGAGATTAGCACTGTGCCTGTCTTCTCTGCTGCCATCTTGGCCATACTTCTGACCAAGATAGATTTCTATTCTATTAAGTGTGTATGTTGTTTCTTCTCTGAGTCATTTCCGATGAAAATGAAGACTCACTCATTGCAAAAGTTATTGCAAAAGCTTTTTCTTGACTTCTTTACATGAAATATCTTAGCATTGTACCTCTCCTTTCCCTTTCTCCCAGTACATTCCTTTTTCACCCATTTACTCCATCTTTATAATATATAATACTTTCATATTCAGCCCTCTCCTGTACCTTGTCTAAATATGCTCCTTCTAACTTTAAATGAGAAGGGTCATGTGAGTTATTAGTATTTTCTTCCCATGCAGGAATACTCAGTTCAACATCATTAAATACCTCCTAATTAGCCCTTCCTGTCCACCCTCTCAATACTTCACCTGAGTCCTGTACTTGGAGATCAAACTTTCCGTTCAGCTCTGGTCATTTCAATAGGAAAGTTTGAAATGCCCCAATTTCATTGAATGTCCATTTTTTTTTCCCCCTGGAAGAGGCTGTTCAGTTTTGCTGGGTAGTTGATTCTCAGTTGTATTCCAAGCTCTTTTGCCTTCCTGAATATTATATTCCAAGCCCTGTGATCCTTGGAGTAGATGCTGCAAATCCTTTGTTATCCTGACTTCAGTTTCCCGATATTTGAATTATTTTTTCTGGCTGCTTGTAATATTTTCTCTTTGACTTGGGAGTTTTGGAATTTGGCTCTAACATTCCTGGGAATTATTTTGTTTGGATCTGTTTCAGGAGGAGATTGATGGATTTCCTCAATTTCTATTTTACTCTTTGCTTCTAGGATATCAGGCTAGTTTTCCTGTAGAAATTCTTTTAAAATGAAATCAAGACTCTTTTCTTGATCATGACTTTCTGATAGTCCAATAATTTTTACAGTGTCTCCTCTAGATCTTTTCCAAGTCAGTTGTTTTTCCAGTGAGAGATTTCAGATTTTCTGCTAGTTTTTCATTCTTTTGGTTTTGTTTTATGGTTTCTTGATTCCTCACAAAGTCATTGGCTTCCTTCAGCTCTATTCTACATTTGAAGGAGTTGTTTTCTTCAAAGAACTTTCTTATCTCCTTTTCTGTCTTGCCAATTCTGCTTTTTAAGATATTCTTCTCCTCATTAGCTTTTTGGACTGCTTTTTCCATTTGACGTATACTGGTTTTTAGCATGTTGTTTTCTTGGGCTTTTTTTGGTATCTCCTTGACCAAGGTGCTGGCTTGGTTTTCATGTTTTCTTCCTGCATATTTCTCATTTCTCTTCGCAGTTTTTCCTTTCTTCCATATTTGATTTTCAAATTCTTTTTTGAATTCTTCCATAGCCTGAGAGCAATTCCTATTTTTCTTGGAGGCTTTGGATACAGAAGCTTTGACTTTGTCATCTTCTGAATGTGTGTTGTGATCATCCTCCATGAGACCAAAGTAATTATCTATGGTCTGAATCTTTTTTTCCCGTTTATTCATTTCCTCAGCCTATGCCTCATTTTGAGGTGCTTCCCAAGTTTTTGAGTGTTATTGGGGCACCCCTGTGAGGATCTCAGTTCCTTCAAAGTCTTATTCCCTGTGCTCTGGTCTGTGGTTGACCACAAGCATACCCCTCTGCCCTGGAGCTGTGAGGAGGATCCCTGTTCTGCTATGGAAATATGGGGGCCCCAGACTGTGACCAGGGTTGGCATATGATTAAAGCACAAGATTCTTGTTTCAGGGATAGTGGAGAAACCTTGACAGTCTCCCCTCACCCCCTTAACTTCCATGGGCTGAGCTCTCTGGTAGCTGCTGTAGTGTCTGGGCTGCGGGCCTCACTGGCCTGGGCTCCACTCTCACTCTGGCAGTTTTTTCCCTTGTTGATCTTTCAAGTTGTGCTTGATGATTCCTTGATTGAGAGGTTTGGAAACTGCTTTTGCTGTAATGAGCCACTGCCCACAGGGACCCAGGCATCCTGTGGGCTGTTCTTAGAAGGCTGGTTCATCCGGAGCTTGAGCAGGACCCTGGCTGCACTGCCTTTGCACTGCTGTGCCATCTGACCCCAGTGGAACAGAACCTTCCAACTGATCTCCCACGTTATTTTGGACTGGAGAGTTGTTTCACTGGGTCTTTCTGTGGGTTTTGCCTCTCTAAAATTTAAAGTAATTTTAAGGTTTTTGGAGTATTTTGGAAGAGAGCTTCTGGGAAATCCTACCCTCATACTGCCATTTTGACTCTACCATGGTACTTCCTTTTTTTCTGGGTCAATTAGGCTTAGGTTGTGTATATTTGGGGTGTTGGGGGAATCCTAATGGTGCCTGAGTAACTGTTGGAGGTGCTTAGATCATTGTTGTAACCAACCCAAGCACCTTGTCAACACCTGGAGCAGGAGGGGAGTGACTGGCATTGAAACCTGTGGACTTCCACTTCCTACAGTAGCCCTTGCTACCATTGTGACTATTCTACCTTCACCTCTAGTACTGCCAGAACAGAAGTTCTCTTGGTTTCTCAACTGTCATTTTTATAAGAGTGGTTGCCTCTGCAACTCTTGATACTGTAGCTGTCATCCTTGCCATGGACTAAAGTCATCCTGTCCTCGCTTTCCACCATTCTTGGATGCCAGGAATTTATTAATTTTTAAGTATGTACCCAAAGCAATATTTTTGGGTTTACCTTACCCTCATAACCTGGATCTAGTTCCCAACTTCCCTATCCTTTACTTGCAGGCAGCTTAGTCTCAGACTCTAGTCTTATGCAATAGAAAACCTTATTCTTGAACTGTGTGGGATAAAAATGCATTTAAAAATAGAGAGAGTCCTCTGGGCAAAAAAAAAAGTTTATTTTGGCTTTTCTCAAGAAAAGGGCACACTCCAAGTCTGAAAAAGGTAGTGAAGATCAAGACGCTGCGCAGATCCAAGGTATAGTCAAGCCTAAGGTGATCCTCCTCCCTAGCCCCCTCTCATCCAATCCAATTGGTTGAGTTTTCAGAGTTGTAGTCTTTATGCAAAAAAATCTACCCGGTAACAAAGAGGAGAAAAGAATGGTTTCATTTAACTAAATGAAATAATGTCTGAGTATGCAAGGTCTTCTAAGAAAATCTACTATCCTTTTATTCAGTACTTAGCATCAGACAAGAGGAGGTTTATGAGCTTCTTTGGACTGCAAGGTTTTTCCATGGGAATAGATTACTATTCTCCCAGCTAGTAAAAAATAGTTTAATCATAAGATAGGTGGCTAACTTAGAATGTGAGGTCTTTCTAGGAGTAGTCTAAGAATAAGTTTGTTCTTGTCTTAATGTTTCTTAACCCTGAGAGGACTTCACTAGGAAAATTAACCCTAAGAAGGTTTTATTGGGGATATTCCACTCAATTCCTCCTTTCTTTTTCTTTTTTCTTTTTTTTTTTTTCAGGATTTTGCAAGGCAAAATGGTGTTAAGTGACTTGCCCAAGGCCACACAACTAGGTAATTATTAAGTGTCTGAGGCCGGATTGAACTCAGGTACTCCTGACTCCAGGGCTGGTGCTCTATCCACTGCTCCACCTAGCCACCCCCTCTTTTTTTCTTAATACATATACATATATATATTTTGCATCTGAAGTCCTCTCACCCTTTCCTTTATATCCCCCTCAAGTTCTATTCTCTCTCTCTGTCCACTTGGGACCTATCTTCTTCTTGGAACCCCCCCCCCCCCCCAAACACCCCATACACATATAGACACAATGGAGGAAGATGAACTCATCCAGTCCCTCTCTTTTTCCCCTGGAGACATTCAATATCTGCAGAATCCATTCCAATCTCCAATTTGGATGACTTGTTGAGATCTTCTCTTCTGATAAAGGAACTTCTTAACACAACATCTTATCTTACTTAGACTCGTTGTTTTCATCATTAGACCATAAAATCCTAGAGCTATTACAATTCACATTTTGACTTACTCACTGTCACAATGATATACATACTTCACTTTAACAAAAATAAAACTTCCATAATTGTTCCCTTCACAAGATAATTTTCAACACATTCACAAAGTTAACTTGAGGTTATAACATTTACATCATCTTAGTACAAGGAGTGTCTAGCAGGTGATATACAAACAGCCTTCGTCTCTTGCTCTTCATTAAAATAATAAGCCAAGCATTCTTAACAAAATAAATTCTTTTCTTCCCAAAATGTTTCTAAGTAAACTATAGGTTATTCTTCTCCTGATATACTGTTGACTTTCCTTCCCTTCCTAAAATAGAACTTGAAACTACTAGTGCACAGAAGTATATCTTGAAATTAAATAGTTTTTTCTTTTATTCTCCTTATCTAAATATCCTTTTTTCCTAGCATAAAATAAAATTAAGGGATCTTAATTCTTCTCAAAACATATAGCTAACAGCAGAGGTTAAAACTACAATGCTGGCCTATTTAGTTGTTAAACTCCAGTTGACCTAAAATTTCTATAACAGAATGACTTTCAGTGATTTATTATAAAGATCTGGGACATCAAAGGAAAATTCCTTTATAGATATAATTTTGAGTTTCAGTTTTCAGGCAGAGGTCATACCGATAGTCAAATGTCTTAACCTAAATTTTAGATTTATCTGGTGAGACATTATTCAAATATCAACATTTGGGGAAGTCAAGTCAAAAGGGTCCAACCTCAGGATGTACTGAAAAATTGCCCCTTCAACTTTTTATCCCAGTACACTTGTTACCTGTGTAGCTTCCAAACCTTCTTTGGGCTTCCAGGCTTCAAGAGAGCTTTGACTCAACAGCACTTAACTTTGCTAATCATAAGTGATATCAGACACAAAACAAAGGCCAATTAAAAATCCCATGATCTAAAATAGTAATTCCATCTAATTAGAACTCCAAGTGAATTCAGTTCTCATGGACTAAATGCTAATTATAATTTGTATGGGGGGGTCACTATCAATCAGCCCCTTTCCCTACACATGTATCACATATATCTACTCTTGAGTGTCTCTGTCATCAGAATACATTAAATCGGATTACTTTCTAAACTTATTCAAAAAGCAGTCAAGTTCTGGAGTATTCCTTGACATACAAAAATACTCTTTGCTGTTGTGTTCCATAATTTAACTGGACAGGCTGTCCTTCTGGAGGTACTAACTTCTCTCTGACACACATCCCTTTGTCTGAAATCATATCTGTTTTATTTCTGGATAAAGATGGTATGTTAGAGCCCTCTTGGTTAGGATCTCTTCCTTCTAGCCTGCTGTATTACACAATAAATAAATACCTCCTTTGGCTAGGAGATTATTCTCAGAATTCTCATATAACAATTAGCCAGGGATTGTCAAAGAAAAAAATCACAAGTTAATATCATTATTGTCTTTCCCGTGTTGTTTAGGTGCTTTTCAAAGCAACAACCATAATTTTGATATGTGTGTGTGTGTGTGTGTGTATGTATTATATATACACACATACACATATAACCACAAAATTCCAATTTACATATACAATTGGCAAGTTCTTATGTGAATAATTCTCTATAATAAACCTGTTTAATTATTAGCCCTGTTTGAAATACATATCATTACTTTCAGAATTCTTTCAATCCCACATTAAATACTAGATTTCACAAAACAATCTTTCCATTATGATATTTATAACTGGATATACAAATTTAGAGCAAGATCCCACACATTATTTAAAAATTTCAGGGAACCCAAAGGATCATGACCTTTGATAATTTCCCTCATTATCCCTACAAAACAATCAATCATTAATTTCAGGTTTTGACATCCTGGAAATAGTCTACTGTTCTCTCAGTAAAAATAGTGTTATTATAAGATAGGTGACTAACTTAGAATGCAAGGTCTTTCTAGGAGTAGTCTAAGAATAATAGTCTATTCCTAATGTTTCTTAACCCTGAGAGGACTTCACTAGGAATATTAACCCTAAGAAGGTTTTATTTGGAATATTCCACTCATGAACCCATCCAAATTTCTTAGTCAGCTCTTTTATTCTTTTTTACTTATTTAAGGCAATGGGGTTTAAGAGTGACTTGCCCAAGATCACACAGCTAGGTAATGTGTCTGAGGCCTCTCCATTGTGCCACCTAGTTACCTCCTATTATTCTTTTAAAAATTAATTCTTTTTTTTTTCAAACAGAAAGTTTTGAGGATTTATTATACAGGTGTGTTACACTTTACCCACAAGGAACACAACCAGTCCAGAATGACAGGAGTTCCATTAGTGCACGGGGATCTGCATTAAAAGATGGTATGTCCTTTTTTGCCAGGGAGGTGTGTCAAAATAATCCTTTATTGGATGGTAGAGCTTGCAGAGTCTTTCGTAGGGTGGACAATGTCTGTCTCCTGAAGCATTCTGCCTTCCCGAGGATATCACCAAGGGTCATTCCATCTCTGCTTCTGTGGCCTGTGGTCAGCACCGTCTGGTTACTTGGACCTCTGCCTCATCTTTCTCCTTTTGCGTTTCAGCCTATGCATTCGCTTCTTCCTCCACTTGGCTCTCATGGTGCAATGGAAGTCAACAAAATGGCACTAAGAAGAAGCAAAAATTAATTCTTAATGACATTTTCTCTTATTACACTATCCACATTTACTTACATACCTTTTCCCTTGCATCTATCTCTTAAAAAAAAGAGCAAAAAAAAGTTCAGCGAAACTAGCCAATACATAGAAAAGTCTGTTTTACTCAATTTCATATCCTTCCCCCCAACCTCTGCAAAAAGATGATTATTTAATTAATTCTTTAGATGAGTTAGTATGGAATAAAAAGATAGTTAAAAACAAGTGGATTGCAAATCTACCTCCCATTTGTAAAAAAAAAAAGATTGAGCTATTTTTCCTATAAAAGAATTTAAAGAAGAATAAAATTGTTTTGAAATAATCTGGAAAAAAGCTTTGAAATCATTATCAAACTTTATATACCCCTCTTCTCTCCTATCACAGGATATTTAACTTGTGTAAACACTTGTACTTTAGAAAGTGATTCTATTCTCAGTTGGATGTTTTCCTCCAGCATATCTTATTGTCCCTATTAATTCTGTAGATTCTGAGAAGAGTTATGGAATTTTATATGTTCAAAGTCATCTAGATAGAATACAAGCATTCTACTCCAGTTTTTCTTGAAATGTTGTTTTTTTGTTGTTGTCACTGTGCTTATAATTCATCTGCAAGAATTGTTCAAGGTGAGATCAAAGCAATCCATAGCCATATGAAAAAAATGCTCTAAATCATTAATTATTAGAGAAGTGCAAATTAAAGCTTCTCTTGAGGTACCACCTCACACCTCTCAGATTGGCCAATATGACCAGAAAGGATAATGATCATTGTTGGAAGGGTTTTGGGAAATCTGGGATACTATTATTACACTGTTGGTGGATCTGTGAACTCATCCAACCTTTCTGGGGAGCTATTTGGAACTATGCCCAAAGGGCAACAAAAATGTGCATGCCCTTTGACCCAGCAATACCACTACTGGGTCTATATCCTGAAGAGATGATGAAAAAGGGTAAAAACATTACTTGTACAAAAATATTTACAGCAGCCCTGTTTGTGGTGACAAAGAATTGGAAATCAAGTAAATGTCCTTCAATTGGGGAATGGCTTAGCAAACTGTGATATATGGATGTCATGGAACACTATTGTTCTATTAGAAACCAGGAGGGACAGGATTTCAGGGAAACCTGGAGGGATTTGCATGAACTGATGCTGAGTGAGATGAGCAGAACCAGAAAAACACTGTACACCCTAACAGCAACATGGGAGTGATGATCAACCTTGAAGGACTTGTTTCCAGTAGTTTTTTGGATGATTTCTTGGGATTCTCTAGGTAGACTATCATGTCATCTGCAAAGAGTGAGAGTTTTGTCTCTTCCTTCCCAATTCTAATTCCTTCAATTTCTTTTTCTTTAATTGCTGATGCTAACATTTCTAATACAATAGTATTAGAATAGTAGTGGTGATAATGAACATCCTTGTTTCACCCCTGATCTTATTGGGAATGGCTCTATCCTCTCCCCATTGAATATAATGCTAGTTGATGGTTTCAGATAGATACTGCTATTTATTTTAAGGAACAGTCTATTCCTACACTCTGTAGTGTTTTTAATAGGAATGGATGCTGTATTTTGTCAAAAGCTTTTTCAGCATCTATTGATATGATCATATATTTTTTTTTTATTTTAGGTTTTTGCAAGGCAAATGGGGTTAAGTCGCTTTTTAAGGCCACACAGCTAGGTAATTATTAAGTGTCTGAGACCGGACTTGAACCCAGGTACTCCTGACTCCAGGGCCGGTGCTTTATCCACTATGCCACCTAGCTGCCCCTGATCATATGATTTCTGATAGGTTTGTTGTTGATATAATTGAGTATACTAACAGTTTTCCTAATATTGAACCAACCCTGCATTCCTGGAATAAATCCTTTCTTGATCATAATGTATTATCCTAGTGATAACTTGTTGTAATCATTTTGCTAAGATTTTATTTAGGATTTTTGCATCTATATTCAGGGAAATAGGTCTATAATTTTCTCTGTTTTAACTCTTCCTGGTTTAGGTAACAGCACCATATTGGTTTCATAGAAAGTTAGGCAGAGTTCCATCTTTCCCTATTTTTCCAAAGAGTTTATATAGAATTGGCACCAATTGTTCCTTGAAAGTTTGGTAGAATTCATTTGTGAATCCATCAGGCTTTGGAGATTTTTTTTTTTTAGGGAGTTCAATGATGGCTTGTTGAATTTCTTTTTGTGAGATAGGGTTGTTTAGGTATCGAATCTCTTCTTCATTTAACCTGGGCAACTTATATTTTTGTAAATATTCATCCATTTCACTTAGATTGTTAAAATTTATTGGCATAGAGTTGGGCAAAATAATTTCGAATTGTTACTTTAATTTCCTCCTCATTGGTAGTGAGTTCACCTTTTTCATTAATGATACTAGCAATTTGTTTTTTTTTAATCAAATTGACCAGAAGTTTATCAATTTTATTGTTTTTTTTCATAATATCAACTTTTGGTTTTATTTATTAATTCAATAGTTTTTTTTGCTTTCAATTTTATTAATTTCTCCTTTAATTTTTAGAATTTCTAATTTGGTATTTAATGGGGATTTTTGATTTGTTCTTTTAGTTGCATGTTTAGTTCATTGATTTCCTCTTTTTCCAATTTATTCTTGTAAGCATTTAGAGCTATAATATATCCCCTGAAAGTTGCGTTGAATGAATCCCATAGGTTTTGGTATATTGTTTCATTATTATCATTATCTAGGATAAAATGGTTAATTCTTTCTATAATTTGTTTTTTGGTTCACTCATTTTTTAAAATGAGGTTATTCAGTTTCCAATTTGTTCTGGGTCTATATATCTCCTCGGCCCAGTATTGCATATGATTTTATTGCATTGTGATCTGAGAAAGATGTATTCACTATTCCTGCCTTTGTGCAGTTGATCATTAGGTTTTCATGTCCCAGTACATGGTCAATTTTTGTATAAGTTCCATGTACTACAGAGAAAAAGGTATATTCCTTTCTATCCCTGTTCAGTTTCCCCCATAAGTCTACCATATCTAATTTTTCTAACAATCTATCTCCTTAACTTCTTTCTTGTTTATTTTATGATTCGATTTATCTAGATCTGATAGCGGGAGGTTGAGGTCTCCCACTAAGTAGAGTTTTGCTATCTATGTCTTCCTGTAGTTCTTTCAGCTTCTCCTCTAAGAATTTGGGTGCTGTCCCACTGGGTGCATATATATTCAATATTGAAATGACTTTATTGTCTATGGTACCTTTTAGGAGGATAAAGTTTCCTTCCTTATCTCTTTTAATGCTATCTCTTTTTGCTGCTGCTTTGTCTGAGATAAAGATTGCTACCCCTCCTTTTTTACTTCAGCTGAAGCAAAATATACTTTGCTTCAACCTTTTACCTTTACTCTATATGTATCTCTCTGCTTTAAATGAGTTTCTTGTAAGCAGCATATTGTAGGATTCTGGTTTTTAATCCACTCTGCTATTCGCTTACGTTTTTAAGGGAGAGTTCATCCCATTCACATTCAAGGTTATGATTACTAATTCTTTATGGCCCCCCCATGCTATCTTCCCTCTGTTTGTATTTTTCCCCCTCCCCGCCTTTATCCATATTCTCCAGTATTTTGTTTCTGAATACCACCCCCTTCAGTGTGTTTGCCCTCCTATATCACATCCTCCCCTTTCTTTCCCCTTTCCCTTTTTCCCTTCCCTTCCTTTTGTTATTTCCCCTTTTTCCCCCACTCCCCTTCCCTTTCTCTGCCCTCCCTTCCCCTTTTAATACTTGAAAGGTTAGATGTTTTATAAGTTAACTGAGTATGTGTAGGTTGACTTTAAGCCAAGTCTGATGAGAAGAAGATTCAGGTGTTTCTCATCTTCTCCCTTCTTCCCCTTTACTACCATAGGTTTTTTGTACCTCTTAGTGTAATAAGATTTACCCCATTCAATCCCCTCCCTCCTCACATCTCTTTCCTGTCCCCCTTTTTAAGGAGGTAGTGTTTTTTAGATCATTCTATCTGTCATAGAAAATTCTGAGTGTCTGTCCCTTCTAGTTCAGTATATTCTATTGAATAGAGTCAAAATTCCTGATTGGTCGTGAATGTCCATCATTTCTGGCTAGGTATATTCTCTCTGTTAGAGTTATTGTTTTTTCCCCCCCATGCTGGGATATAGCCAGTTTCAACTTAACTGGATTGAATTTTTTTCCCTTTTACCCCCCCCCCCCTTATTTTTACCTTTTCATGTGTCTCTTGAACCTCCCGTTTGATGTCCAAATTTTCTGTTCAGCTCTGGTCTTTTCATCAGAAATTTTTGGAATTCTTCCATTTTGTTAAATGTTCATCTTTTTCCCTGGAAGACAAGGCTCAGTTTTGCGGGAAAGTAGATTTTTGGCTGCATTCCAAGCTCCCTTGCTCTTCGAAATATCTCGTTCCAGGCCCTTCGATCCCTTAATGTTGATGCAGCCAGGTCCTGCATATCCTTACTGTGGCTCCTTGATATTTATATTGTTTCCTTTCTGGTTGCTTGCAGGATTTTCTCTTTTATCTGATAGTTATGGAGTTTGGCTACAACATTCTTTGGTGTTTTCATTTTAGGGTCTTTTTCTGGTGGGGATCAATGTACTCTTTCAATAACTACTTTGCCCTCCGATTCCATGATATCAGGGCAGTTTTCCATCACTAGATCCTGTAATATTAAGTCCAGGCTTTTTTTCTCTTCAATGTTTTCAGAAAGTCCTGTAATTTTCAGGTTGCCCCTCCTTGATCTATTCTCGAGGTCAGTGGTTTTGTTGATGAGGTATTTTACATTTGCTTCTATTTTTTTCTATTTTTTGATTTTGTTTAACTGTCTTTTGCTGTCTCATGGAGTCATTAGTTTCCGTAGGTGCCATTCTTTTTTTGGGGGAGGAGTTTTCTTCATTAACCTTTTGCAACTCATTTTCTAATTGCTCAATTCTACTTTTGAAAGAGCTTTCCATTTGACTAATTGAGGTTTTGAGAGAATTAATTTCTTTTTGCATTTGCCCATTTGCGAATCTGAGAGAATTATTCTCCTTTTGTATTGGTCCAATTGATGATGTGAGAGATTTATTCTCTTTTTGCATTTGTCCAATTGCACTTTCTAAGGTTTTGTTTTCTTGTTGCAGGGTATTAATTGTCTCTCCCAAATTTTTATGCTCCTTCCTTATTTCTTCAAGAAAGTCTTTCTGTGCTGGAGACCAGATTGTATTCTCCTCAGAGGTTCCAGGTCTCTCTGAGTTAGGGTCTTTCCCTTCTAAGAATTTTTCTATGGATCCACCTTTCCACTGACCCTTCTTCATTTTGCTAAGACATTGAGCTGGGGTTCACAGGGGCTTGGGATCTCTAAAGGCTTTACTCACTGTTTGCAGTTCCTCTGGCTGGCCAGTAGGAGGTGCTGGTTGCTTTCTCTGGAGTGTCTGTGACCTTGGTTGAGGCCTTCTGCCTTTGCTTGAAGGGAGGAGGTGGAGCTATTGAATTCTTTTGCCTTCAATCAATGGTGGGCTTTACCCTGGCCTGAGGTCATTCCTCAGCTGGGCTGGTTCTTCTGGTCACACACCTGGGCCTGAGGCTGAATTAGTTTGCATATGTTTGCTCTGGGAAGTCTGAGCTGTAATGGGCCTCAGAGTTCCTCAGACCAGAGGAGCCCAGGCATGGTGTTGGCAGCTCTCCTGTACCAGAACTCTCCCCCAGCCCTGTCCGCAAGCTCCTGGGGGACAGCACCACCACCAGCGCCTCTACTCCCTAGTTGCCTCAAGCCCCTGCCATCCAGTCCCACCACTGATCCAGCAGGTCCAGCTCTTGGGCCCACAGACTCCTGGCTCCAGTACAACTGTTAATCTGGGCTGATCCGGGGCTGATCCTCCCTCTGAGCCCAGACTCATGGGCCCTCATTCGGCCAAAGCTGCTGCAGGAGACAAATCCTGAGGTAGATGTTCTTTCACCTGGCTTTTCTTTCTGGGTTTTGTGGGTCGGATTTTTTTAAGAGGTTTGTTTCATGTGATAGATGGGGAAAGAAAGATCAGGAGACTTTACAACTGTGCCTGTCTTCTCTCCGCCATCTTGGCCGGAAGTCCGCTTTTGCCTTTTTTTAGGGAACTTAGGAGGAACACACTGCTGCTTCTTATGAAGAGGAAAGAGGATCAGAGGATTGGGTGTAGGGCTAGATAGAGAAAGTGTTTTCTTTGGCCTTTTGACTGTTTGACTTCCAGAGGGATCATCTTTGATATCTGTCAGGGGAAAGAGCAGCACTGTCAGTGGCTATATGCATCCTGATAACTCTGCTGTTTTCTACAGTTCACATATTTTCTTTGTTGGCTCTAGTACAGTCCACCCTCCAACTTAGTGACAACTAACCATCCAGAAGTAGTTCATTTATGTGACTGACCACATGCTTGTTTAACTAATCCTATTGTTGAATAGCACTCAGTATCTTCAGATAGCTAGGATCCTTTCTTTATGATTACAGAAAATTGTGCTTAGCTTTTCTAAATGGAATCATATCCTTGTTAAACAAAGTACGATTGCAAGAATATCTAAGCTAGGGGTGGCTATGTGGCATAGTGGATAAAGCACCGGTACTGGAGTCAGGAGTACCAGACTTCAAATCTGATCTCAGACCCTTAATAATTACCTAGCTGTGTGGCCTTGGGCAAGCCACTTAACCCCATTTGCCTTGCAAAAAAAAAAAAAGAAAGCATATCTAAGCCAAACAAACTGACACTTTTTATTTTTATTTCATAATCAGGAAAAATTCAGTTGTGTGTATATCAATGTTATTATATGTTTGTTCTTATATGTTGAAGATGTTTTCTTTTTTTAATTGATAAATTTTGTTCAAACTTTCATCAAGTTATATGTGTACACACCTGTGAATCAGAACCAAAAAATACAGTCCTAGCAAAAACCTAAGAATAATAATAGAATCAAACCAACTGTAGACTTCATAAAATCTCAATTAAAACAATATTAAAAATGTTATCAAATGATTTGCCATGGAAACTTACCATTCTTCAAAAAAAAAGGCTGATCACATGTGTGAATTTTTAAATTAAACATTTAAAATATTCATTTAAATATCAATATTTTGTGTAAATCACCTTCTTTCCCATGCTTCCTTTACCAGTAATGGAATTTCTGGGGCAAAGGGGTTTGAAAATTTTTATTAACCTTTTAATTTTTAACAGATATAGAAACTTAGATCCATAAAGGTAAAATAACTTGCCCTCCATGTCTGTTCTTTTGTTCTAGTTCATGTTTCTTTGTTCTCTCTAGTGGGTCATGTCTTCTATACTGTACTTTCTTATAACATTTTTATTGATGCCTTTTTTTATATCATCACAGTTATCCCCAACATCGTCTCTTTCCTCTCTGAGAGCCATCCCAAATAACCAATAGTATTAAAGAAAATTTTTTTACCCCAGTTGCAAAAGCAAGTTTTTTTTAAGATTTTATATATTTTGTTTTACAATTTTGCCCCCCCATTCTTGCTTCCCTTCCCCCACCCCCACAGAAGGCATTATGTTAGTCTTTACATTGGTTCCATGTTATTATACCTTGATCTCAGTTGAATGTGATGAGAGAAATCATATCCTTAAGGAAGAAAAATAAAGTATGAGACAGAAAAAAACCCCATTATCTTATGTAAATTTTACTAATTTGAACGTAATGCTTCTTGGTCTTTGTTCAAAGTCCATAATTCTTTCTTTGGATACAGATGGTATTCTCCATTGCAGACAGCCCAAAATTGTCCCCTTGCTTGTTGCACTGATGGAATGAACAAGTCCATTAAGGTAGATCATCACCCTCATGTTGCTGTTAGGGCATACAATGTTTTTCTGATTCTGCTCATCTCACTCAGCATCAGTTCATGCAAATCCTTTCAGGCATAAGCAATTTTCAACATTTACTTCTAAAACCTTGAATTTCAAATTCTTTTCCTTCTTCCCACTCTATTCTCCCCATTGAGAAAGTAAGTTACTTGGTGTAGGTTAAAAATATGTAGCCATTACAATAGTCATAATCCCCTTCCTCCCACCCCACAAAAAAAAGAAACCTCAATAAAAATAAAGTGAGGGAAAAAATGTCCTTCAGTCTGTATTCAGACACCATCTACTCTGATTTTGTATGGTTATCAATCTTTATAAGTTCATCAGAGAAACTGCTTCAGTATTTTTTCCTACAGTTGCTGTTGCTAGCTATATTTCCCTTCATGCTATTCTCCCCCACCCCCATTTATTCTATTCTCTCTCCTTTCACCCTGTCCCCCCCTCAAAAGTATTGTATCTGATCACTCTCCTCATGATCTTCCACCTCTTCTGTCACCCACACCATCCTCTTTCTTCCCCTTTCCCCTTTCCCCTTTCTCACATCCCTTTCCAATATTTAGACACGTGACAAACTGCTAACTATCATCTAACATAATGATTCTTCACCTCTCCCCAAAAAATACATCTGAAAAAATGGATTTCATTTATATTGAATAACTCATTGAGAAATTCTATTAAATTTATAATGTGTTTGGTTTTGTTCATAAATCTCCATTTCTTTTAGGCTAGGAATAAGTAAGTCCCACCCTGAGCTAAGCACTTTTACAAATGTTATCTCATTTGATTCTGATAACAATCCTGAGAAGTAGGTGCTGTAATTTCTCTCCTTTTACAGTGGAGAAAAGTATCTGAGGTCAGAGTCCAGCTCAATTCTTTATGACTTCAGAATCAGTGCTCTTAGAGGCAGCTAGGTATCACAATGGATAGAGCACCAGCTCTGGAGTCAGAAGGACCTGATTTCAAATCTAGCTTCAGTCATTTAATAATCACCTTGGACAAGTCACTTAACCCCATTGCCTTAAATATAAAAAAGGAAAAAAAAACTGTTCTTTTTCCTGTACAGTGTATCTGACTTCCTCTGATTAGGAAGCCCCTTCATATCCTAGGACTCCTTCCCCCCTTCTTTTCTTGTTTAATTGCACATTACTCCTTGTCACATTCTCTTTGAATTAGGGACACTGGTCTTCTTGTCCCACAAACAAGACTCTCCATCTGGGCAACCCTGACTGGCCCTGTTTTTGGCACCCTCCTCAATTCTCACTACTGACCTCCCTGGTTTCATTAAGTCCCAACCTCCTCCCCCTCCTCTTAATTCAATGCCTCTATTCCATTAAAAATTTTTTCCAGTTTGTCCTGTATATAACTTATTTTTTTATTTTATTTATTTGTTTATTTTGGTTTTTGCAAGGTGATGGGGTTAAATGACTTGCCCAAGATCACACAGCCAGGTAATTATTTAGTGTCTGAGTTTAGATTTGAACTCAGGTTCTCCTGACTCCAGGGCCAGTGCTTTATCCACTGCACCACCTAGCTGCCCCTATAGTTTATTTTTGTATTATATTTGTGTTCAAATTGTTTCTCCCATTAGATTGTAATCTATGAGGGCAGGCACTATAAGCTTATATTGCAGTGCAATATAAATGTTGGCTACTAAAATCATATCTAGACTACTTGCATCTCCCAGTGGACAGACAAAATAGCTTGCCAGAAAAAGATTTTTTTTTTAGGTTTTTTACAAGGCAGTGGAGTTAAGTGGCTTGCCCAAGGTCACACAGCTAGGTCATTATTGTGTCTGAAGCCGGATTTGAACTCAGGTACTCCTGACTCCAGGGCCGGTGCTCTATCCACTGCGCCACCTAGCGGCCCCCAGAAAAAGATTTGAAATGAAGCAATTAGCTTTTAAAAATTTTCCTCCCTGGGGGCGGCTAGGTGGCGATAGATAAAGCACTGGCCCTGGAGTCAGGAGTACCTGGGCTCAAATCTGGTCTCAGACACTTAATAATGACCTAGCTGTGTGTGGCCTTGGGCAAGCCACTTAACTCCTTTTGCCTTGCAAAAAAAAAAAACCTAAAAAAATTTTTCTCCCCATATTTTGGTTTCCAGGATTTTTTCCATTTCAGAATTGTGTTCTTTAATTTGCAGAACAATTAATCAAAAAGCATTTATTAAGTCCAGGCAGGTATGTTTCAGGCATGATTCTAGGGATAATTAAGACAAAAAGAAAACTAGTTTTGCCCTGGGGAGCCTGGTTGAATTAGACAGTACGGGAATGGGATCTAAGCAATAGATACAAGATAGTTATGGGGATCGTGGGGGTAGCAGCAATGCGTGTGTGTGTGTGTGTGTGTGTGTGTGTGTGTGTGTGTGTGTGTGTAAAACTGGAAACGAGTTGATGACATTTGATCTGGGGATAGTTAAACAAATTGGTTCATGAGGAAAAGGAGTGTTTTTGTTTTATAAAAATTGATGAATATAACAGTGACTAATGAATGAAAAGAACAATTCAGGGCGGCTAGGTGGTGCAGTGAATAGAGCACAGGCCTTGGAGTCAGGAGTACATGGGTTCAAATCCAGTCTCAGACACTTAATAATTACCTAGCCGTGTGGCCTCGGGCAAGCCACTTAACCCCATTGCCTCGCAAAAAAAAAACCAAACAAAAAAAGAAAAGAACAATTCAAAAATGAAATGGAATGCTTTATAATCATTTTTCCCTTGGGATAAGAAAATGCACCTCTTTGCAGAGATGGGGGAACTTTAGGTTTAGGACATTGCATATACTGTAAAATTTAACTTGGTTGATGTTTTGGTTAGTTTTACTGAATTGTTTTTTTCCTTAGGTGGGAGGGGAAGAGAGGGATCTATTTAGAAATAAAAGTTATGTAAAAGAAAATAAATATAAAAGGAGGCACAGAAAAGTGAATTTAGATTTAAAGAAATTTTTTTTGAATTTAAACTTTCTTTCAAAGGAGTTGTATTAGAAAAATTTTGTGTAGTTCAGCACAAAAGCTTACAGTGACTCAGATGATCATAATAAATGTCCTTTGCTCCCCCTCCCTTTTTTTTTTCAAGGCAGTGGGGTTAAGTGACTTGCCCGAGGTCACACGGCTAGGTATTTATTAAGTGTCTGAGACTGGATTTGAACTCAGGTACTCCTGACTCCAGAGCCAGTGCTCTATCCACTGCACCACCTAGTTGCCCTCCCCCCAGCTGCACCCTCCTAGCTGCCCCCCCGCTTTGTTTCCTGTGTCTTATTCTTTTGCATTAGTCCTTCCGTGATTGAATTTTTTTAAGTAAGAAAAGCTTATAAAACTTTTTAGCATAAACATTCAAGGCAGGCACACTTTTTTTTGAGAATTTCATTTTGATCCCATCTGAAACACAAAAGAGAGGTTTGGCTTGGACAGACTGAACTATATGAACTCTCAGGCTTAGTTACCTTGTTTAGGTTCACTTTTGTACTTTTTAAAAAATTTTCTTTATGTACAAAATTCTGGTGTGTAACACTTTGTGATGGGTGTTATTCTAGTATAAAGTATATATGATAAAGGTTTTTTTGCTTTTAAACTAGTAAAAACTATTACTTTTGTTCTAACCATTTAAGGGAATGATGTAATAAAAAAATAATTTTTTTCCTGCTCCTTTAAGAATTCGATCTAATCTACTTTAGAAGGAAACAATGTTGTTGTCATTTATAAAAATATTTTAGGGGGAAAATACTCAATAATGTGATAGATAGACTTTTACTGCTTAAGAAGTTTCAGAATAAAACAAGATGAAACATTTTGCTGAATATATCATACATTAAAGTATACAAAAAATCCTGAAATAAATATACTGTCCATCTGTAGCTGAATAATTCTAATCTATTGTTATACAGGTATCAGTATATCCAAAATTTTATAAATAAACAAAGGTTTATTCATCTATTTTTTTTTGGATGAAAGATCTTGATGCTGGTTAAGGTTTTGCCTCAAGATGATCACATGAACATTATTTAGGAGATCTCATGATAACTCTCCATTAGCCTTTTGAAAGCACTGTTGTTTAGTTTGTGGTATGAACAAAAACCAAAGCACATTACAAATTTATTAGAATTTCTCAATGAGTTATTCGGTATAAATGAAATCCATTTTTTCAAATGTATTCTTTTTGGGGGAGGTTAAGCAGCATTATGTTAGGTGATATTTAGCAGTTTGTCACATGCCTAATATTGAATTTAGAATAGTAGCTTGTATTTCTTTTTAAACTTATGACTTTTAAAATGAATTAATCTTTGATGTGTAAAAAGAAAAAAAAACATACATATATTTCCAATATCTTCTAAAGGTTTGTCTCTGCAAAAAAAAAAAATCTTTGGGATGTTTTTCCTTAATTAAAGGAGTTGTATATTGAAAACTGTGTGTGTATGTGTGACTGTGTCTGTGCCTGTCCGTCTGTCTGTGTCTGTGTGGGTTTTTTTCCCCCCTCCAGTATAGTAGGACCAAACATCCCTTATATGTCATCTGGATTTTTCAGGTCTTTTGCTTCTTCACAAGGCTTGTTCTTTTTAAAATCTTGACATCAGAGTGCATTGTTCTGTTCTGCTGTGCTCTTTTTACAGTATCTAGTTACTTTTATTGAAATGCCTTTGAAGAAATGTTAGTATTGCCATCTTGTCATGTGTTCTTTTTGTTAGTGATAAGAGAAAGAGGTAGTTATTAAAAACATTTATTATAATTACTATTACTTGAAAAAGTTATTCTCAAGTCCCTATAGAGTATACATTTTAAGTGTATGGTCACATATTTTTAGTGTTCATTTTTATTAAGTAACAAAGTTTATTTTATCCCATTTATCACAAAATGCGGGATGTGAAGTGCATAAAGAAAAGATTGCCTAAGGGACTCCATGGCTCCAGGGCCTAGGTTTGAGCCTTTTTGTAGGTTTGTGTCTTCCTTTTTTTGGAATTTGAGATAGAAAATTTAGTTGGGTAGAAACCTGTCTTCTTGTCATTGTGATCTTTAAAAATCTATTGAAGAATAGTATGTAAGAAAATAAGTTTTGTAGGAGGTTTTTTTTTTTGGTAAGGTAATGGGTTGTGACTTGCCCAAGAGTCAAACAGCTAAGTCAAGTATTAAGTGTCTGAGGCCAAATTTGAACTCAGTTCCTCCTGTCTCTCACCACATGACCTAGTTGCCCTTGTAGAGGGTATGCTTGAAAATTTCATTTTCTTTTTAAGTTTTTTGCAAGGCAGTGGGTGTTAAGTGGCTTGCCCAAGGCCACACAGCTAATTATTAAATATCTGAGGCAGAATTTGAACTCAGCTACTCCTGATTCCATGGTCAGTACTCTCTCCATTGCACCACCTAGCTGCCCCCATTTTAACTTTTTATGCTAGTCCATTCCTTCTTAGGTTTCAGTTTACTTTTGTGTTCCAACTCTGGAGACATCAGCAAATCAGTTTGAACAAATAGCATAGCATGAGTTTCAGAAAATCTAAAATGGAAGCATTTCTGCTATCCTCAAATCTTTGCATCATGATTCAGATTTAGAATCCAGCTTGAATATACTAGGAGAATGATCCATAAAATTTTTTGATTATGTACATATGAAACATTAAATTTCATGAAACAAATTTATATCACAGTGAAAGGTATTCATAATGGAAGCATTAGTCAGTTTCCTCATTGATAGGATAAGTCAATCTCTATACATGGAAAGTGATGGAAACAGGTCAGAAGTAAGATAAAACAGGATCATCAGTTTTGATATTACTTGGTTTAGCAATCTTACTGTGATGAGATTTGGGAATATAATTCATTTTTAAATCTGTAAGGGATCATTAAAAAATTCCAGTATCTTGGCTAGCATGTCTTCTTTTAACTAATGTAATATTCTTATTTAGAATTTTAAATTATAAAAGTTTTAAGATATCATTTGTGAGGTCTAATTGTGTAAATTAAAAAAAATATTAGTTGTATCACATTTCAAATTTTATTGTACTTAGTATACTATCTTTTTTTTTTTTTTAGGTTTTTGCAAGGCAAATGGGTTTAAGTGGCTTGCCCAAGGCCACACAGCTAGGTAATTATTAAGTGTCTGAGATCGGATTTGAACCCAGGTACTCCTGACTCCAGGGCCGGTGCTCTATCCAATGTGCCAACTAGCCTTTTTTTTCCCCCAAATGTTATGTGGGAAACTTTTAAGTCAGTTTTTCAAGAACTCTTTTTTCTTTCACAGAAAGTGAATTTTTGCAAATTGAATTCTTTTTTTTCTCATTGATTTCATTACAAAATCACAGATTTATTGTTATGGAAAACATTTTTGACTCCTAGACATTAAGGAAGTTAGAGATTTCATTTAATCTCCTATTTATATAGAGTTTCTATTGCTGTATGCCTTTGAGGATTGCCATAACCACAAAAAACTTTCTGGTACCGAAAACATAGCCATTCCTGAGCTATGTGGGGTCATAGTAGCATTTGAGCCAAGGTGGGTGGAATTTCTGAGTTCTTGCTTTGTGGTCCTTGAGGCTATCTATCTTCTTAAGTATTGGAGTTACTGGAGAAATTGCTTTGGCTAGAAATTTATGTCTGGTCTTGTTTTCACATACTGGTGGATCACTTGAGTTCACATCTAGCAAGAGGCCTAAAACCAGTCCAGTTAATTGTCTTCATAAAGTATATCACTAACAAGGTGAACCCCAGGAAGAGGAGGGCCACCAGGCTGTCTAAAGAGAGATGAATTGGGTGAGGCTAGGTGGCGCAGTGGATAGAGCAACGGCCCTGGAGTCAGGAGTATCTGAGTTCAAATTTGGCCTCTGAAATGCTTAATAATTACCTAGCTGTGCGGCCTTGAACAAGCCACTTAACCCTGTTACCTTGCCAAAAGAGAGAGAGAGAGAGAGAGAGAGAGAGAGAGAGAGAGAGGTGAATTGACCCAGGGTTGAATAATGGAACAGATGAAAAATTTCATTGCCAATGAGTTTTGAGAACAGTCCTTGAGTTGCCTTCCAATTTGAGAGAGATAGAGAAATCTCCTTCTACCAGCCACCCTTGTTAAAAAAAAAAAGAAGAAAAAAAAGAAAAGGAAAAAGGAAGAAAGGAATTTTATTTATTTTTTTATTTTTTAGGATTTTTGCAAGGCAGCCCCAAGAAAGGAATTTTAAAAGGGGGAAAATCCCAGCATTAGCACTCTCTTAATTCTTTCCCTCAATCTGTTTTCCTTTATAACAACTGACACTCTTCAGTAACAAGTTTACTTTGCTAATTAGTGTGTTATTGTTCTCTCATTATTGATAACAAATATTTTCACAATATTGATAACTTCATATTTTATGACACACTCTACAAAGCACTTTTCTCAAAATATCCTTCTGTGCTAAGTAGTACAAATACCATTTCCCTATTTTTACAGATTAAATGATTTGCCCAATGCCACAGCAGATCTGGAATTGGTCTCCATCAGTTTCTGCTACTTCTCCCAATATTTGAAAAACAGCAGATTTAAATCGGCCTTAAAAATACAGAATCTTTCGATGATTAGATAATAGGTAGGGTTTATTATTTTTAGATAATTCAATCTGTATTTTAATATCATCTAGAATTAAAGAAAACGGGGGGGGGGCAGCTAGGTGGTGCAGTGGATAGAGCCTTGACCTTGGAGTCAGGAGTACCTGAGTTCAAATCCACCCTCAGACACTTAATAATTACCTAGTTGTGTGACCTTAAGTCACTTAATGCAATTGCCTTCCAAGTCCCCCCCAAAAGAAAAAAAATGAAAGTAAACAACATTTGTTTAAATTAACTAAGAATGTTTTTGCTTAACCATTTGAGGGGGTAATATACTTTTATGGGGTTGAAAGGTGTAGTGGGGAGTGGAGGATCCCTTCATCTTGTTTGGAAAGTATCTCTGGTAAAACAAAATATGTTTCTGTCTTTAATAAAGTAAAATTGGAAAATAAGAACATAGATGGCAGAGGCTAATGAGAAGCCCACAGACATAGTTAGGAACAGGGAAAGCAAGAAAAGCAACTAACTAATAGAATTATGACACTTTTTAATCAGAAAACACCATTGCAAAAGGAGAGTGAGAAAGATCATATTTGTATTTTGTACTTTTTCTTTATTTAAATCACTGGTGAGAAAACCTGAATTTTTAAAGAAATATTAAATCAATTCATTTCCTTCAACTTGTGTAGCTAATATTTTTAAGGTTAATACCATTTATTCTTGCTTTATGGAAAGACTTATGAAAATGTCTTTACTTTGGAATTTTTTTTTATAACACACCTTTTCTTTGAAGGGAAATATGAAAATGCTATTTTGGGAAAAAAGTAAATTACTCATGGTCCTATTGTCTTATTTTAGCTTTTTTTAAACTAATCTATTTTCCTTTTGGAATCATTTAAGATGATTCAAATACTGACTCCTAGGAATTATATTCATGTTAAATTTAGAAAAAGAAAAATTTAGGGATTCTTTATGTTCTTCATTAGATTTCAGTATTATGAACTTAAAAAATAGCATAGATGGAAAGGATTATAGAGTACTCATAGTTTTTATTTTTTAATTGGGACAGAGCATTATAAAGCCAGTAGACAGATACAAGCCTGTATTTACTTAATGTTTTCTCTTTTATCAGATGGGAGGATAATATAAAAGTTGAAGAGGGTAATACATCCGTGAAAGGGTATTTGGAAGTAGCAGAGCCATTATAAATACTACTGCCCACATCCAGCCCTTTGTGACATACCATTTCTTAAATGACATTTTTGTAACAAAACAAAATCTAAAATGCAAGTTATTTTTAATTGGCTAAGCTCGATCTTATATCTTCTGATTTTCTAAGGAAAAATAACAAGGAATACTATTTTTTAAAAAAGTTAGATTTTTTGGGGGGAGGGGATATTGTGTAAAAGGAAAGCCAGACTCAAAGATTTCTCTATGTGTGTGATCTTAAGGACCAGCAGGATGATTTTTATCACAATGCCAGTTTTATATTTGATGTTACTTTTAAATATTGTGCATGGCTTGATTTATACATAGTTTGCATTGTCTCAGTTTCAGCAAGAAAACTAAAACTTAGAATTAGATTGTTCTTTTCCAGTGTAGAAATTGAGAATAAGTTAATAGAATATTTTGTGACAAATAGGTTTTGACCTTCAAGCAATTCAATTGAATTCTCCTGTAGTATCACTTTCTTTATATTTTGGTATTAAGCATCTTTGCTCATTAAAAAGTAAATAACTGAATTCTTTGAGCTCAAGTTGTTTTAAGCCAAAGTCTGAAAATAAATTCATTTCATTACTAGTGTATTCTTCATGAAAGTGTAAGCCATTATGTATAATTCTAGATCTTGACAATATAAGATATAAAACTTTTAGGCTTCTAGGTAGATTGTTAACCAGAGTTTTAATTCCACAGCATTATTCCTTAACATGAACTTTAATTCCGTGTTTCAGAATTTCCCATTATTTTAGGTATAAATTTGTCAATTATAATATTTATTTATTTAGTAAAATTTATTTAGTAAAATTCATTGCACAACCAATCCCACTCTTTTGTGGGATGCATTCAAAATTCTAGTCTGTTTTGAATATGGCTCAATGTTCAGATATCCTTCTGGGTTCATGGTAGTTGCTGAATTTGGAGCAGGATATGTTTACTTATTTTGATTTTACTTTTATATAGAAAGTTTGGTGATGTCAGCAAAACACTCAACTTTTTTGTCTTACACTTAAATATTCAGGTTATGAGTGTACTTTGGTGAAATTTATTTTAAATGAATTTTGAAAGAAACTAAAAAATTAGCAAATTCATAGTAATAAAATTTATCTCCTTAGAGTTCAGTCTTATTCTTGGTCCCTGATTCCAAGGGTCTCAGGAGTTGAAAAGTCTAAATAACATTCAGTACCTTTAGTAAAAATAATATATGTTCTCTTTTTATTAGAAATTTATTGAATTTGAAGATTCCCAGGAACAGGAAAAAAAGGACTTACAAACTCGAGTGGAATCCTTAGAGTCCCAAACAAGACAACTTGAACTCAAAGCAAAAAACTATGCTGACCAGAGTAAGTAAAAATACCACTCCTCATAAGTACATTGTCAAAAGTGAGTTCTAATGTTTTTAAATATATGCTTCAAATTAACAATTCGTCTTCAAGAGCAGAAAACCAAGTGTAGCTTCTACTTCATATTTTAATCTTGTACTCATGGCGGCATTTGTGTTAAGATTGAAGAGACTGGGCCTTTTCAGCAGTTTTGTCCAGAAATGTTGACTTTTTGTTGCAAAATCAAATTATGGTATTCTCATCACTTGGTATTCTTTTGAATTTTTCAAGATTTCATGAATGAGAAAAATGGCATGGATTATTTCTTCCAAGATAGGTTTAAATTCAAAGGTTTTGCTTCATTTGAAATCTCCTTGAAACTATAAAAAGAACACCATTGGGTTTTGAGATTTTGACCTATTTCCCAGACATCCACAATACAGAATTTCAACTCCTGAATTGTTTTTATTTCCTTTTAATGTACAGATTTCCAAAGGTAAATGTCAATAGGGAACAGAATTAATTGGTGACTTAAGAATTTTATTTCAGATGTCATAATGATATATGTAGCAGATAAATAATTTTTCTCTCTTTGAAGCAGTAGAACTTGCAGAAAATTTTACAAATATGTCTGAAATAGATGGTCAGAAGTTAAGACAAAACTGCAGAATCCTGAATCATAACATTTCTCTTTACCTTTTTTTTTTTTTAACAAGGCAAATGGGGTTAAGTGGCTTGCCCAAGGCCACACAGCTAGGCAATTATTAAGTGTTTGAGACTGGATTTGAACCCAGGTGCTCCTGACTCCAAGGCTTTACCTTTCTTTTTGAGACTTTTTCCTTCAGTGCCTGTTTGTTTTCTCCTTTCTCTACCCCTTAACTGGTTATAGTGGGAAATACATATATTTCACAGTACTTGGTGATACCCACCTCGTCGCACTAGTTGCTCTGGTCAGGCGGTACAAGGGAAAACAAGAAGCATGGTCTATTTATGCTATAATGTAAGTTCCTTCTCCCTAGCCCCCTTCCCCTTATCCCATTGACTGGGCTTCAGGGGGCACAAGCTATCCATGGAAATCTTCCCCAGTTACAGGAACAACAAGAAAAAGAAAATAACAAAGGTGATTTCATGTGCATATTAACAAGATCTGGGCAGAGGAAGGTGGAGCACAGTATATAATGTGTTGCAAAAATATATTTTTTGTAAGTTTAGCTAGCTGCAGGTGTTGTTTTTGCAGGGACAAGTGCATTCCAATGGGACAACAACAATAATGTTGATAACAGCAACCAATGACAATAACAACCATAATAATAATAATAATAATAATAATAATAATAATAATAATAATAATAATAATAATAGTAATAATACTATTAACCCTTTTGAGGAGACCTCACCTTTGGGAAATCACCTCTCATAATTCCCCCCCTCTTATTTCTTACCAATTGAAGTTTCCTCACACCATTGCTGGAATACTTCCTCTACTAAATTTTCCATTGGATTATCATCAGAGTGGTCTCGGATTGATACCCAACCCTGATTCTTTAGAATCATCAGTTTGAATATCTTTCTTAACCAAGCAGGATAGGGAGTCTTGGACTACTTAATGGGAGTAGGATAATTCCACTAAGAGGTATCGGTAACATTTTTCTTGGAGGCCACCGCCTACCATATCATTGGTACTGTTCCATTTGTTAGCATATGATACACAGTCTAACTGGGGTACTTGATCTTCCTTGAGTAAGTCCATTCACATTCATTCTCTGCAAACCACCTCCTTTTCCCTTCTCAGGAATGGGCAGTCAACAAACAAAAGATTTAAATATGGGGGGGGTGCATATATAGGGGTGACACATTTATAGAATCAAGAGGAAAGTTAGATAGCAAAGGGCAGATCCCCTGACCAAAGAACCCATACACATAGCTGCAAGATGGAGAAGATAAACTTTAGATCCTATTTTTTCCCCTGGAAATATCCAATATATTTTTGTATGTTCTGAATGTGTCCCAAAAAGTCCGCTCCAGTTCAGGTGACTTGTTGAGATCTTCTTGTCTGGTAAAGAAACTTCTTAACATGACATCTTATCAGACAAAGACTCATATTTTGATCATTAGACAGTAAAATTCTAGATTTATTACAGTTTATATTTTGACTTGCTGTCATGTTGATTTATATGTATATAATATATATGTATATATATATAAAAATATATATATATAAACTTCTATAATTGTTTTTACTGCACAAATGAATTTGCTGATAACTGTCAGATTAATTTGAACTTTTAACATATACATTAGATGATCATCTTAGTACTAAGGGTGTCCAGCAAGTGACATACAAGCAGTCTTAGCCTTTCTATAGGTGATTCTTTTCCTTATATACTCAACTGACTTAAATTCTTTTCCTTAAGGTAGAACTTGAAATTACTATTGCACAGAATTATGTCCTGAGATTACAAAAATCTTGTATTTTTTTAACCTTAAGTCTCTTATCTGACAAAACCCAAGGAATCTTAATTCTTGTCAGAACATATAGATAGCAGCAGATATCAGAACACACATTATTAGCCCATCTATTAAACTTTGATTGACCTAAATTTTCTATATCAGATTTGCTTATAATGGTTCACTAAAGATCCAAGACATCAAAGGAAAATTCCTTTATAGATACATTTTTGAAAGTCATCTTCCAGGCAGAGGTCATGTGTATAAGTCAAATTTTAAATCTATCTGGTGAGACATTATTCAGATGTCATATTCAGAAAATCAAGTCAGAAAGAGTCCAACCTCAGACTTCACTGAAAAACTGCCCCTTCAATTTTTCATACCAATGCACACACATTCCATGTAGTCTCCAAACCTCCCATGGACTTCCTAGTTGATCATATTTAGTATTAGACAAAGAACAGAAATCAATTAAAAGTCCAATAATCTAAAATAGTAATTCCATTTAATTAGACTTTCAAGTAAATCCAGTTCACAAGGACTAAATACCACTTATAATCATGATGGGGTTCCAATCAATGAGCCCTCTCCCCAATATATACATCTACTCTGAGCGTCCCTCCTGGGTCCCTGTCATCAGAATACACTAAATAGGGTTATTTTCCAAACCCATGGAAAAAGCAGTCAAATTCCCCCAGATCTGGAATATATTCCCTGACATAAAAATCCTCACCACCGATATATTCCATAACTCAATTAGAGGGTCTGTCCCTCTGGGAACTCTAACTTTTAGTCTCCAGACCCATATCCCCTTGTCTAAAATTATATCTGCTCTATTCCTGTATAAAGATGGTATGTCAGATTCCTCTTGGCTAGAGACACCCCTCCTTCTAGCCTATTGTATGACATAAACACCTCCTTTTTGCTAGGAGATTGCCCATAATTTCCAGAGTTCTTAATTAACTAGAGATTGTCACAGAAAAATCTCAAATTATTATTGTTTTTATCTTTCCTATTTTACTCAGGTGCTTTCACTTCAAAGCAAACAATCATGGTTTTGATATATATATATATATATATATATATATATATATATATATATATATAACCACAATAATCCCAATTTATATATGTACCGGAAAAATTCTTAGGGTAAGCACTTCTTTAAAATAAGCCTGTTTAATTATTAACCATGTTTAAAATATAAATCATTACTTTCAGAATTTTTTCAATGTTAGAAGATATTAGAGGACTTTAAATCTTCAATATGTGTTATTAATTCCAAATGTAACAAAACATTAATAAGAGCAACACATTAATTACTAGATTTTACAAAATAATCTTTCCATTATTGCATTCCTACATGAACCTACAGCTCTAAAACAAGTTCCGATGCATTATTTAAAAATTTTAGGGACGCCAGAGGGTCATGACTTTTGATGTTTTCCCTCATTATCTCTACAAAGCAATCAGTTATTAATTTCAGGCTTTGGTGTCATCACAGTAAATTAGCTTATATTTATGAAAGCAGATCACAAAACTGATAAACTCTTCAACATCTTATCAATAAGTCATCTAACTAGAGGCTGCATAATTTTACTTTCTCAATTATTTTTCAGAACCCCTCACACTTATACAATATTATTGGAGGGGTATCTTACAGTCAGAATATGTTTTCCAGTTTTCTATCTACCTTCTGAGTTTGCAATTAACATGGAAAATCCACAATCTTGACTTCTTTAATGTTGTACATTTAATTATTAATCTACATGAAACATAAAGTTTCTCACTGGCACCTTTTTTTAAGGGTTTTTTTTTTTTGCAAGGCAAATGGGGTTAGGTAATTGTTAAGTGTCTGAGACCAGATTAGAACCCAGGTACTCCTGATTCCAGGGCCAGTGCTTTATCCACTCTGCCACCTAGCTGCCCTAGCACCTTATTTTCTAATAACAAAACCAAACAACAAAAATGTTCTCTTAAAGTTCACCTTATAACAAAATTTCTTATACATTTTGTTTTACAAGCTTATTTACCTCTTATCCCAAATAGACTTCTATTTTTCAAAAAGAAAATGAGATTCTCCAAGAATTTAATCTTAAATAGGTAATTTCAAAATCCTAACACAAACTTGTACCTATGCCAGTGTTATATTTACATAGAACAAGATCTCAAATGGATACATTTTATTATTTTCTTTCTTTTCTTTTTTGCAAGGCAATGGGGTTAAGTGCCTTGCCAAAGGTCACACAGCTAGGAAATTATTGTGTCTGAGGCTGGATTTGAACTCAGGTACTCCTGACTCCAGGGCTTGTGCTCTATCCGCTGGGCCATCTAGCTGTCCCTGTTTTCTTATTTTCAGATGACATGTTAAGTAAGCTACTTCGGTTTTATACATATATATATATATATATATATATATATATATATATATATATATGTAAATGTATTATCTTCCATAAACACGAGGTAGAAAGCAAAGTTTCTCACAAGCTTTCTGTGCTGCAAAGACCTTGCGAGACTGTTAACAATGTATTATCTGGTTTTTATATAGCAAAGCTGTACAATTGTGATAGTAAATGAACATTAGATGAAACCTCAAATCATTCAATTTGTTTTATATTACAACACAATTTTAAATTCTCAGAAAGTTTAGTTTGAATTTCTTCTACAAAAGTTTACCTATTACACATAACACATTTTAATTTTATGTATATTTCCCTTTACTCCCTAGAACTTTTGCAACACAAAGAATTCCATTTTTTTTTAACTTAAGGACTCATTTATCCTTGGAGACCTTTAACAATTCCATGGCCTGCCTCTCATAAGGGGTAAGCTCACATGCCTTCTGGATCATATCTCTCACAACTTTGGTGTGTTTGGTCAAACCACCAGGTCCACCTCCACAGGCTTCCCCATAAATGGGAGGAGACTGGATAAAGTGGCCCTAAGGTTTGCTGTCCTCCACCACCTAAAGACCATGGTCTCCCCCCCACCCTTGCCCCAAGTCTGCCCCCAGTCAGGGCCTGGTGCCTCAAGGCCATATGCCCCTGGCAAGTCCCAGGCTCCAGCAAGGAGATCCTGTGTGCATACTAGCACTGGCCCCACTCCCACCCTCTCTAGTTATCCAACACAGAAAATTCTTGCGATCAGATGTTTCTGAAAATTCATTTTCATGATTACAAAATATAAAAAATAAATTCTTTATAAATTCCAAAATAACCTTAAATTATTTTCCTTCAAAGCTTAAAACTTTGGTAGTTCTTATTTTTTATTGTAGCAATTCTAGTTTCTTAATGCTCCAACTTATAAAAGTTTTTTATCCTCACTGACCAATATTTGTTAATATTTAGGAACATTCTTAACATTTAGCAATATCCTAACATCATAATCAAAGTTTTACACTTTTTTGTGCATTTTTTTACAAACCCCTTAATTCAGTTACATGTATTTTTAAATTACTAAAAGACAGAAGATCAGCTCATATAGAATTATCTAATTGAAGAAACAATAGTAAATAAATAAATAAATAAATAAAATTCCTATCCCCCCACCTTGAGTGAGGGGAACCTCTCTCAAGGGAAAAGACTTAGTAATCCCAGGGAATGGGAAATTCTCTTGCTCTTTAATTACTTGCTTCAGTTCTCTCTGCAGCCAGGCATGCAGAGTGGCCCTGGCTCAGGGAGGTTAATCAGTTCTCCATTGTCTGACACTCCTAGTGGGATGGAAGAGGGTGCAGAAGCCAAGTCAAAGGTGGAGCCAGGTGGTACTGGCTGAGGAACATAAGAAAGAGGAATGGCAAGAAGAGAATCCCATGGAGTTGGGGGACCCCCCTTCCCTCTTTTTTCCCTTTGTCTTCTCAAGAAAAAAATTGCCCTACATCCATCAGCCAAAGGGCTGCATATGGACTCTCTTCCTTGTTCTGAGGCCTCCCCCCCCCCCTTGCCTTCACATTCAAGTTTAAATTTTGACAAACCCAGTCTTTGGAAGACCTGCACTCTGGCCAGATGTTTCTTCTGAAATGAGTGCTTTCCCAAATCAAACAATATTTTATCTTTACAAAAACTTTTTATTCTTTCCTTTATAAGTTGGTAAAGCCAATCAGCAAGTTTGGCCCCTAATGGACTATTTTCTGGGACATTTGGAACTATGTTGCTAACCACCACTTTTGACTGGGACTTCCCCATGGTTCACCATATCTTGCCTTCCTCTGGAAAGGAGGATGACTAGATCTTGCTAAGGGCTCATCAGTTCTTGCTTTCTTCCAGAAAGCTTACTGTTTCTTGCCTTCTCCCTTCACTAAGCTCAACCTTGCTCCCCCCTGCTCCAGTCACCCAGTTCTTGCTCCAGTAAAGGGCTTATCCTTGGAGACCTTTAACAATTCCATGGGCTTCCCCTCATAAGGGGTAAACTTCACAAACTTTCTGGATCATATCTCTCACAACTTTGGTGTTTCTGGTCAAACCACCAGGCTTCTCTGTAAACGGATTCAGGGCTCTTTGTATCTTGTCCTCCTTGGTCTGTGCACAAAAACTTATGTGACTGATTAAAATTCTTCAGTGGGTGGTGGTGGTTGTTCCCCTTCGAGGTTTCTGCTTTCAGGCATCTGTCTTTCTTCAGGTCCCTTCCTTAAAAGTTAGAAGGAATTCCCAATCCATTCCAAGTGACCTGTAGGCGCCTGTCTTAGGATTTGTTGGGAGGCCCTTTCCCTCATAAAGGTGTTTCTGGGCCAATGCATCAGTTCTATGGGGTACACAAAGCACTACTCAAAACTCAAAGACTTAGATACCTTGAAAGCAGAAAGCAGTTTATTGCATTCTCCTGAGAAGGCAGTATCCCTATCATTGCACTAGTTAAGAAGCAAGGTGTTTTTGCCCTAATGCAAGTTTCTTCTCCCTCCCTCTCTTCTTCTTATCCTATTGACTGGGCTTCAGGGGGCCTAATCTATTCATGGAAATCTTCCCAGCAACATGAACCAAAAAAAAAAAAAAAGAAAATAACAGAGGTAATTTCATATGCTTATTATTAACAAGATGGGAGGAGGGGAGGGTGGAGCACAGTACATAGATTGTTACAAAATGTTTTTTGTAAGTTCAGCTAGCTGGACAACAACAGTGATGATAACAGCAATCAATGACAGTAACAATAATCATTATAATAATACCAGTAATAATACAGTTAACCCTTTTGAGGAGACCTCACCTCTGGGGAACCACTTCTCACATGATGAAATAAACATTTAATACAACTTTCCTACCCTGTGAGTAGTAGGGTAGTTGGGCAATATCTCCATTTTGTAAACTTGAAATCAAAGGCTCAGAAATGATTTGCCTACTGTTGACATAGTTTAAAAAATTTTCTGCCTCAAAAGTTTAGTTTTCTATATTTAACTGCTTCTCTTCTACCCCATTTTTTAATGAAGGACTCTAATTTCTATATGTAGATAAATAAATAGATAGGTGATAGATAATAGATATTAAGGCTATAGTAAAAGAGATGATAGATACAGATAGATAAATGATAAATAGATAAATATACACACTCATGCAAAATTTCTTCTCAAAACCTGATCTGCACTGCACAACATCAGGGCTCATATCCTTTTTTTTTTTTTTTTAAGGTTTTTTTACAAGGCAAATGGGGTTAAGTGGCTTGCCCAAGGCCACACAGCTAGGTAATTAAGTGTCTTAGACCAGATTTGAACCCAGGTACTCCTGACTCCAGGGCCGGTGCTTTATCCACTGCGCCACCTAGCCAACCCCGCTCATGTCCTTTTAAGAGAGTAGTTTCTCACTCCTCTGATGCATTCTTCACATGCTACCAAAATAATTTTTCTGTAACATAGATCTGGTTGTGACTTTCCCTTCCTTAAGAATGGCATCAGTTACCTCCTGGATAAAATGAAAAAGCTTCAGCTCGGTATTTAAAGCTCTGTGTCATCTTATTCCAGCCTAGCTCACTCTAGCCCCCAGTCCCAATATGTGGGACAATTTTTTTTTCTTTTATTAAAGATTTTATTTGAGTTTTACAATTTTCCCCAATCTTAGTGTCCCCCCCCAGAAAGCAATCTGTCACTCTTTATTTTGTTTCCATGTTGTACATTGAGCCAAATTGAGTGTGATGAGAGAGAAATCATATCCTTAAGGAAGAAACAAAAAGTATAAGAGATAACAAGATCAGACAATAAGATATCTTTTTTTTCCCCCTAAATTAAAGGGAATAGTCCTTGAACTTTGTTCAAACTCCACAGCTCTTTATCTGGATACAGATGGTATTCTCCATTGCAGACAGCCCAAAATTGTCCCTGATTGTTGGGACAATTATTAATTTTCTCTTCTGCAAAAGATATGCTTATGGCAAAAAAGACTAGCAATTATACAGTGACAAATATTTGAAGCATCATGCATTATTCTGATTATATTCTTCTGAGAGATTTATACTTAAAATACTAAACCTTGGAACAGTAAGCTCCACATTACTAAGCAAATCAATATCCATATTTTTTTTTGCAAGGCTAGGTTATCACTTGGGTTCATCCTTCATGAGGCTGTCATCTTTTCTTCTGAAAAGACTTATCAGAAGTAATCTGCATTGCACCTATGCTTTTTTTACCTTTCAAACACTTTGAGATTTCTGCTAAGGCTGAAATCTCTGTTGGGGCATCTCTGTTCGAGGAAAAACAAAAAAGACTAGTTTTGGTTGTGTCTAGATCAGCACTTGTGTACACATTTGTTGTTTCTTTTAGGGGAGAGAGAGAAGAACTGCATTTTTCTTCACCCTATTCTCCAAAATAAGAGCAGAAAAGGGAGCTTGAGAATCTAGATGTGTTTGACAGATAAGAGAGTGCTCAGTCTACCTTTGCTGATTTAATTCATATTACTTCCTTTCCTGTCTTTGGTTACAGTCAAATTGGTTTACCTTCTTGCCTCTAACTCTAGTGCACCATACATATATGTCTCTGTGCCTTGAACCAGACTATTGCTCATGGCTGCAATGCCCTGACTCCTCACTTCTCCCTCCTAGACTCCTGGCTTCCTTCATAGTGCTGCTCAGGTGTCTCCTCCTGTATGACTTTTTCTAGTTAGTATTCTATTTTCCAATTGTAATTACTTATCTGTTTATGTGAAAGATCCTCCCACAAGAATATAAACTCCTTGAAGGGCAGGTACTGTGTCTTCGTTTCCTCATATATTATAGATGGCAAGTACTTAATAAATATTTATTGAATTCATTTATCATTATAACCACTCTTTTCCTTTCACATGATCATCAATATTTACATTTGTATATATCCCTATTAGCCCTTAATCGTGAAAGACTTATATTCTCAATAAAATATCTTATGGCACATTTCTTTTTTGAAAAGTCCTTTAAGCCACCCAAAATGGAATTTCTTTCAAATTCTTGTCTAGAGGATTTATCTGCATTCACAAAGGAGAAATCTAGGTTCAGGTGTTGATTATTTGAGACAAAGATAAGACTGTAATATAAATTGAATTAGATGTATTTGACACGATTTGATGATTTGATATAGATATTGATAAGATGACTTCACAATATATCTATTAGAATTCATGTGTGCTACAGGGGGAGTTAAATTTCAGATTTGATTGCCGCAGTTTCCATTTTAGCTGATTGGGTGGGATAGGTGGGTTTGGGTCTTGACTTGAATCATAGGAAACTGTCTTATATCATTGCTTCATATTTCTTGAAAATTTCTATTAGTAGCTAACATCCATTAAATCTTGAGGAAGTCTTTATCTCTGTTTTAAGGTAGAATGAGGAAATTGGTTGAAAACTCACTTCATTATATCATTTTTACTGGAACCAAAGAGGCTATTTTATTAGACTATAATGTTTCTTTTCTTTAGTGGTTTGAATATGAATGAGTTCTGATTTTTAAGGTTAAATTCTGCCCCAAATCAGACCAAAACAGTATTTGTTTTAATTCAGTTCCTGTGTACTGCTAATGTGCCTAGGTGCCTATAGGGATACAAAATAAATATATATCTGCTTTTTATAGCTCTTAGTCTGTTGAGTAGACAAGAAATACATACACGAAACTTTTCAATTTTCCTATATCTCTGCTGATACTTAAGTACTTAAGTTACCTGAAAAAAATTAGAACATTTTCTCCTAAGCAGTAGACAAATACAAAAGAAATCTGTGATTTTTGTTTTTGTTTTTGTTTGTTTTTGTAGGTTTTTGCAAGGCAAATGGAGTTAAGTGGCTTGCCCAAGGCCACGCAACTAGGTAATTATTAAGTGTCTGAGGTCAGATTTGAGCTTAGGTATTCTTGATTCCAGGGCTGGTGCTCTATCCACTGTGCCACTTAGCCACCCCATGATTGTTTTTTTAACTTTAAGTTGACCAGATTTTATTTCCTTTCCCTCCAGCCTCCCTCAATTAAAAGGAAAAAAAATAAAAGAGCAAAAGTCCTTGTTAGGAAACATGAATAGTTAAAATAAATTCTATTTTATAAAAAATATTTGTCTCATTTTGCATTTTGATTGAATAACCACTATTAGGTTAGTTCTCTTGGTCATTGCATTGATTAAAGTTATTGGTTCTTTTCAAATTGTTTATCTTTATAATGTTTTTACTATTGTATAAATTATTCTCCTGGTTTTTTCACTTCACTCTGTATCAGTTCACTGAAGTCTTCCTAGTCTTTTTTTGTTGTTGTTTTTTTTTTAGATTTTTCAAGGTAATGGGGTTAAGTGGCTTGCCCAAGGCCACACGGCTAGGTAATTATTAAGTGTCTGAGACCAGATTTGAACTCAGGTACTCCTGACTCCAAGGCTAGTACTCTATCCACTGCGCCACCTAGCCGCCCCCCTAGTCTTTTTTGAAAGCATTTCTGTCATCAGTTTTTTTGTAGCACAGTAACATTCTTTTAAATTCATGGATCATAATTTGTTCAAACCATGATTTATTCTTTCGTGTTTGAGTTACCTCTTCGTTTTCCAGTTCTTTTGTCAAAGCACAAAAAAAAGTTGCTATAGGCATTTTTATACTTATGGATCCTTTTTCTCTTTTTTTTGAATCTCTTGGGGGCATAAACCTAGGAGGGGTATTCCTGAGTTAAGAGTTATGTACAGTTTAATAGCAATTTGGTCCAGATTGCTTTCCAGAATGGCAGTACTAATTATCAGCTCTTCCAGTAGGACATTTAATGTACTTGTGATTCACTCTGGTAAAAAGATCTATTGGTTTTTGTGTAAGAAGGTGTTGTATTTAAATTTTGCCCAAGTTTTGCCTTCCATTTATTTCAGTGAGAAGTCATTATTAGAATCAAGTACTTGGTAGAAAAAATTCTTAAAAGTTTAAAATGATTTATAATTGAATTTTAAAAGAAATTTATTTTCTTGTACCTTGTCCTTCCTTTCTTACCCATCTCCCATTCTGCATTAATTTGCTTTGGAAATAATATATTTTATCTTCAATGTCCAATTTTTTAGTATAATGGTCCCATTTTTATTATGATTAAGACAGTAGTAGCATATTGTAACATGCAGGGGGCAATATCATTCCTAGACAGAGCAAAAACTGATGATTGGTTCTGTGCATATAATTTGTACTCTTAACATTTCGGAGAGAAGTATTTTTAATTTTTAAAACTCAATCACTTACAGCCTCCACCATGAATGAGAATTACATTAATCTACTCCCACCTTCCTTTGAACCCACTAAAAGGTCATTGAAAAATTTAAAAAAGGAACAAGAATATTGTATCTGTCATGGATGTGTCTAATAAGTTGACTTGAAGGGATAGTTTGTACCTCAGGGAAAAATGACTCAGTTAAGGAAATTGTTTTATATTGGAATTTATTCTTAAGGTCTGAAAGCTTTAACTTAAATGTTTCTTGCCAATATCTGTCTTTTAAATACTTAAGTTAATTCAACTCCCTTACTTTTGGTCTTTATAAATTTTTACCTGCTCTTTTATAGTATTTAAGAGATTCTATGGGTGGCTGCTCAGATAAGGATTTAATTGTGCATTTAGCACCTCAGTAGGGTTACTAGGGTCTGTCTGGTGCTCAAATTTGCAAGGTCAGAAACTTATGAAGTTTGTCTGGACTCTGGGAGGTATCTTTACACTAACTTAACTAACTTGCAGAAGACAGTTTGTTGAATCAGAATGACTGTTTATCAGTTTACATAGAGTTTACATAGAGCAGGTAGCTTTGAATACATATTTCATTTGAGCAGAGTATTTTTTTTTTCCAGGAAGACTTTAGGACAGGTTCATGGATAAATTAGCATTTGCTGTCCTATAATTAATTAGACTTTACCTTAATTTATATTTAAACTTTAGGTAAGTTTGGGGTATGCCCTAATTATATTTGCAGATTTCTTTTAGTGTGTGAAGTTAACCTTATTCAATTTCTTTTAGTGTGTGAAGTTAACTTTATTCAATTACTTTATTTATACATTTTTTTCAAGTTTCAAATGGTGACTTTACAATTTTTTTTAAAGTTATTTAAAATTTTATTTTATTTTCTTCCTGGTTACATTAAAAATAAGTTTAAACATTCACTTTTTTTTTTAAAGTTTTTTTGTGGGGCAATGGTGCTTAAATGACTTGCCCTCACACAGCTAGTATGTATGAAGTGTTTGAGGTTGAATTTGAAATCAGGTCCTCCTGACTCCATGACTGGTGCTCTTTCTACTGGACTACCTAGTTGTACCTCCTAACATTTCACTTTTAAAGCCTTGACTTCTGTATTCTCTTCCTTTTCCCCACTCTAATCCCCCCTCATTGAGAAAGCATTTGACATAGTTTAAAAATGTGTTGTCATGTAAAACATTACCATAGCAGGCATGTTGTAAACATAACTCTCCCTTCATCTCAAAAAAGAGAAACCTTATGAAAAATAAAGTTAATAAAAAGTATGCTTCAATCTGTTATCCAGACACCATTAGCTCTATCTTTGGGTTGGATAATATTCTTTTTTTTGTTTGTTTTTTGTTTGTTTTTTGTACGGCAGTGGGGTTAAGTGACTTGCCCGAGGTCACACAGCTAGGTAATTTTTAAGTGTTTAAGGTCTGATTTAAACTCAGGTCCTCCAGTCTCCAAGGCTGGTGCTCTATTCACTGCACTACCTAGCTGCCCCCATTGGATAGTATTCTTTTTTCCTAAATCCTTTAGGGTTCTCTTAGGTTCCAGCATTGCTGAGAAAAGGTAGGTCCTTCACAGCTGATCATCCTACAACATTGCTGTTACTTTGTATATAGTACATCTGCTCATGTAAGTTTTTTTGAGAGCATTCTGTTCATCACTTCTTATAAGAAAATAGCCTCTCATCTTAATCACATGACAGTTCATTCAGTCATTCCCTAACTGATGGGCAACCCCTTAATTCTACTTCCTTGCTTCCAGAAAAGAGCTGCTATAAATACCCTTATACATAGAGGTCCTTTTCCTTCCTGTTTTTCATCTCTTCTGGAATATAGACCTAGCCGTGCCACTGCTAGTTCCAAATTGCACTAAAGATTTGTTGAATCAATTAACAACTCCTCCAAAAGTATATTAATTCTCATTTTTCCTACATGTTTTCCAACATATATCATTTTCTTTTTTGGTCCTATAAACCATCCAATTAAGAGAGAATCTCAGAAAATTCTAACCTGCATTTTTAAATTAGCATTACATGGTGATTTTTTTAAAAAAACTTTTTCAAAAATTAAAATTTATAAATACAATGGTATACCTTATTTGTGTCCTATAAGACATAAGCACTTATTAATATTATAGTTTACATTTTCTGTTTTAATTGAAATTCTTGTTCATGGCTATTTAATAAAAATTAGTTTTATAAAAGACAACCTTAGGACTGTTAAGAATGTATACCCTGATTTAAAATATATATTGGAGGAACAGAATGGGCAGATGTTTTATAGCCATTTTCTTTTTTTTTTAATCTTGAGCTGAATATATGTGTATGTCTACATGTGTATATATATATATATATATATATATATATATATATATTTGTATTTATGTATGTGTGTATGATAGAAATTATGTTGATACGTGAGACCAGATTTTATTCCTTTTTTCCCCATTGGATATCATATATGTTGGCAGAGATGATAATTATTTTTGCATATGATGGTTTTGCATTTTATAATCTATATAATTTTGATTAAATTTCATTTTTTAATTTTTCTATATTTAGTGGTTTTTCAATGTTAAGACTTCATTGTTTTTCCTGTATATGCTGATCATTGAAGATTGGTGGCAAAGATTTCAGAATTCTGAAGACATTTATCTAATTGTTAGCTTTCTGACTGCCTGTTAATATTTGGATATTTAAATCTTTATGCCTTAAATGGGGAGGGAAAGCCTTGATTTTTAAAGAGAACTTAAAGCCAGAGTTTTTTTGGTATGGAAAGTTGTCTTTTGAGATCACTTTGAATGTATTGTGGTTGTGTAGCCTTGAATAGATTTAGTTACTGCAAATAGATGAAGGTTTTGGAAGAGAAGGATGCCATGCAGTTGTTCTGTATGTTTGTGTAAGACTTATAGATAGATAAGAGGACTTCCGGTGTAAAGCAACGGAGAGTATATGGTTGGTCATAAAAAAGGTGATTTTTAAAAACTGAACTGTGCTACTGAAGAAGGTTGTAGAATATTCAGAGACCTTCAAGAAGGAAAGTTCAGTCCACCTTCCATCTTAGATAGTTTGAACTATTCTAAAAGCAAAGGGTCTGGATCACATGTTCTCTAGAAGTTCCTCTCAGCTTTTTTCCAATAATCTGATTTGTTAATCTGTGCAGTCATTTCTTGAGTATTTATTGTTTCTAAGGTTGCATCATTAGGTTCCTACTTTATAAAGTCAAATCACTTTTCCTTAGGCTTACAGACTGTGTAAAGGACTTGTGTCTGAGTTTTTAATTACTGTTTTGTTTTGGTCAGAGTTTTCCTTAATCTTTAGGGCATTTGATGCTAAATTGTTGAAGGAGAAACTTTCAAAGACTTGTGTCAATCCTTTGAGGCTTAGTAACAGCTGGATTGTCTGCCTTCCTTAAATAGTAAGAACTGAAGATTCTTTGTGAGAAGGCATATGAGTTGGATTTGGCTTTCTAGCAGGTCTGTTTCTCTTTCTTCCCCCATAGGCCTATCAGCAGTCTGATTGGGTGGAAGACAACAGAGAAGGAAGGTGTTCCAAACTTGGCAAAGGCCATCAATCTAAGGAGGTAAGCTCTGATTTTGTGTAGGCAGAGCAGGTAGCTCTTCCTGCCTTAATTTGATCCATCTGTTCTTGGAAAGATGAAACCTTCCCCCAACTATTAGCCATTGCCCTCATTGTCACACATTGTTGTGGCAGGCTAATTTAGAAGAGAGACAAAATTTTCTCTTGTGGCTCTGTTCTGATGGGGGAATGTATTAGTTTCTATTTTCTACCCACTGTCTTCCCTATTCCTGTAAAAAATGTTTTTAAATGAATTGGTTTGTTCTGTTCTTCAGAAAATTGTGGGTATTTTATAAACAATAAGTTAGGTTAAATGAAGCTATCATTTGGTTTCTGCTTAATCTTAGGTTGTAGCTTATTTTGAAGAATAAGGTAGTGACAATCTTTAGGTCTTTGGATGAGATTCTTTAGGGGTTTGAGTTTGTGTGTGAATTATTGTTAGAAATCCTTTGTTTTTACTGCTTTTAGTTATAATATATTAATATAATGAAGCAAGTAGTACTTCTATATTGTATGTATATTCAACAGAAATTAATTTCTTTGAGATTTTTCTGTATTTTTGTATTACCTTTGATATCCATCTCTGCGCCTGATTATATGGAAGAGGGGAGAAGGTGGGAGCTGGAGGAAAGAGCTTTTTATCTTAAATCTTAGAATTATCTTTATTGGTACAATCATAGTACCTCAATTCAAATACTTTTGATATTTAGATTAAAGAATAACTTCTGGGTGATCTAAATTGTGATGTTTAGTGATATTTTTATATTCTTTAACCTGAAACCTAGTGACAACCAGAATTGGACCCACTTTTCTGGAAAATTTATTCTAGATAATCTACTGGGAGTAAAATAGACATTAAAGGGCAAATCTGGGAGAGAATTAGAGATTTTCTGATTTTTCTTCTTTGTGAGTTAACTGAATTCTTTTTATCTCAGTCTTCATAGTAAGGGAGAACTACTTTTTACTGTTGTCCTATTAAAAAATTGAATAGTAATATGCTATCATATTCAATCTCACCAAAATCTTTTTAGCCAAGTGATAATTGTCTACTTATAATTAAATTTAGGGTGAGTATAAAGTTGGTAGTTAGCTTTGAATGCTAAACTGTGCAATCTGACCTGGTGTTGTTGATACAAGCATTGGAATGTTGATCTTGAGTTCTAAAGTTTAATACACTCTTTTTTTTTTTTTTGCAAGGCAAATGGGCTTAAGTGCCTAGCCCAAGGCCACACAGCTAGGTAATTATTAAGTGTCTGAGGCTGGATTTGAACTCAGGTACTCCTGACTCCAGGGCCGGTGCCTTATCCACTGTGCCACCTAGCTGCCCCTTTAATACACTCCTGAGAACACTTGCATGGGGGAAAAAAGTTATATAACATGCCAATAACATTGAGGTGTCAATTTTTTTTTTTTACTGAAAGTGAATTCTGAATTTTAGTGACCTGTGTATTTCTAAACAGCTATTTGTAACTATAAAGGGAAGCCCTTGGAATAATTAATAAATGGGCAGAATTTTTTTGGCCCTAATTTCAAGTCTCTTTCCAGGTTTCTTTTCTTAGAGAAGGTTGGCACTAGGAAAGAACAGTGATTATTCATACTTTTTTTTTTTTAAGGTTTTTGCTAGGTAATAGGGTTAAGTGGCTTGCCCAAAGCCACACAGCTAGGTAATTATTAAGTGTCTGAGGCTGGATTTGAACTCAGGTACTCCTGACTGTAGGGCCGGTGCTCTATCCACTGTTCCACCTAACCTCCCCCATACATTTTTGTTATATGTTTTGTGACTAATGTAGGTAAATGAGAAGCCTTTTGGTTCCATAAACATAGGACTATGTGAAGAACATTTAAAAAAAAACCACCCCAAAACATGGTATCATTGTAGATTTGACAAATAAACTTAACAAATTAAGTACAATCCAAAATTTATCATTTCGTAAGAAAGTAGCTATTAAGCAGCTGTGTGACAGTAGGTCACCTGATCATTCTACGCCTCAAATTTTTCATCTATAAAATTGGGAAGGGTGACTTAGGTGATTTCGCAGACTTTCTACAATCAGAATTCCATAATTGAACAAAAAATATCTCCTTTCTCCTGTAGATAACTAAAATAAGAGAAACTAAGTTGTTGTAACTTATCTAGATTAGAAGTTTTTTCCTAGACATTAAAAGCTTCATTGCTTCAATCTCCTATTTCACACAACTGACTTTGTTAGCTACCATCTGTTTTAAAGCAGTTGGCACTGAGTAGGAAAACTTGGAGAATTCAGATTTTTAATTTGGTTGTATAGAGTGGGTGGAGTCAAAATTGAATCAAAGGCATTTTTAGTTTCCCTTTCTTTAAGATAGCAGATTTGAATACAGAATTTCTGTCCTAAGGATGTTTGGAACTAGCTTAAGCCAGGGCAGTGATTCAATTACAGTCTTGGAATGTAATGGAACACTCATATACCACAAAATTTAATAAAAATAAATTTATTTGGAAGGTGATTAAAAGGGGCAATTGAACAGACTCTGTTCACTTCTGCCTCTCATTTGTCAGTCTGGCATTTCTGGATCAGAGAACTGTCCCAAAGAGTCTTAGAAATTTTGTTAAAATTTCAGCACCTTGGCTCTCCATAGTCTGGAATTTTTATGCTTAAGGTATTAAGGATACAACATCAATGGCTCCACCTCTATTCCTTAAGACCAACCAAATCCAACAAAAAAAACTCTTGAAAGGGATACCATCCCAGCTACCTTCCAGTGACAATACATCTGACAGGTACTGAGACCTACCTTCCCATTCCCATCCCTATCCTCATTATCAGATTTGTCTGTAGCAAAGAGGTCATACGTTCCATATGCAACTTATTTTGAGACCCAAGTTGATAATGGGACTCTTTACTTCCTTAGCTACCTTTTTGAGTGCTCTATGTTCCACCAACCAAAACCTTGCTTTCTATAGGACAGTAAGGGGGATATGACAAATCTTTGTTCCTTTAGATGCTTCAATTTAGGGACTGCCACTTTTTTTCTTTGGAGGATAGATAAATGACTCCACCCTCTCACCTTTATCCAGGTACTTGATTGCCACCAAGTCCCCTTTGTTCCAGTTGAATATCTATTTCCCTGTAATTATTTAACCACAGCAAAATCTAGAACCTTTTCAGAAAATAGGGTACCTTCATCAGAGGTAATAAATACAAGGAACTCTTAAAGTAGAAGGGTTCATTCTGTGAGAGCATTGGTAGTGGCAGATACAGTCTACCAAATCTATTTCTTTTAGAAAATTTGCCCCTACCATTATTGGTCTCTAGTTAAGATAATAAAGGCCAAAGGAATTATTTTTTTTGGGACCAGATTCTCAAAACACTTTTTAGCCTTCTAAAAAGGTACAATACAGGGTTTCTAACTAATTTATCTTGCTTTGCAAAAGGAAATCTGTGATCCTACAAATTGAGAGAACTTTGCAGCCTGGAGAAGCTATGAGGTTGGACTGAGTTGACCAACTTTTGTTGTAAAAACTTATTAGGTTGTTTGTTTCAGCTTCAGTGGTGAGATAGCCCCCTCTCTTATTACCCCTTCAAGATTTCTGATTCTCACTTTCATTTCCACTTCCATTATATTCTCCTAATGCTCTAATCTCAGAATGAGCCTACAGAATCTTCCAGTAGGAAGATACCAGTCAGTCAGGGCTTGTTATTGAGCATTGTGCCAGGCATTGTGCTAAAAAGGTGGGGCTATACTTAAAGGTCAAATAAACCTGCTCCTCTCTGAGGGAGTTTTTTGTCTTTACTTTACCTGTCAGACTTGAGATCCATGGGACTAATCCTCTATACTTTTATCATTGAGAAGACTCACTCCTGGTATACTAATTTGCATTGTAAAGAGAGTTTCTATACCAGTTAAATTATAGATTTAGTTAAAAAATTTATGAAACATAGTAGACATAGTCTGGTTCCATTTAACTTTATTAAGCTGATCTTAAGTCTGTATGAAGTGATAGTGTTGAGATCAGTAGTAAGCTGAGTTGGTTGACACCATGCTTCTAAATAAGTAAGTAGCTGTTGAGTCCCGTTCCACCTGTCCTGAACTTGTGGACCATATTGTCTATGGGCTCTTCTTGGTAAAGATACTGGAGTGGTTTGCCATTTCCTTCCCCAGGGGATTAAAGCAAACAGTTGTTAAATGATTTGCCCAAGATCACATGGCTAGTAAGTTTCTGAAGCTAGATATGGATTGAAGTCTGTGCCCAGTATTCTATCCACTTCATTATCTAAAGCCATTATCTGTAATTATGTAAAATGTATGCAAATGCCAATGACAAGTATAGATTGTTTTTTTAGATCAGTGTACATTTTGAAAAAGGAAGAAAAAGAATGGATAGGTGTTTCATCATTTATCACTCTGAGGTGATTGGGTTTGTTTTTTTTGTTTTTGTCTTTCATTCTCAAAGAAGACCTCTAAACCAGGGAGATGATGCCATGATAAGCATATGAATTGGATTTGAATGAGAGGGTGCTGTGCTAAGTCACCAATCTCACTTTCTCCTCCACAGTCCTCTGGGTCCATTGACCAGATATAAATCAGTAAGACTGAAGATAACCCTGGATGTGAGGCAGTCGGGGTTAACTTAAGACTTGCCCAAGGTCACACAGCTAGTAAGAGTGAAGCTTCTGAGTCCAGATTCAAGCTCCTGTCCTTATGACTCCAAGGCCAGTGCTCTATGTGCTGCATCACCTAATTATCCTTGAGGTGATTATAAGACAATTCAAGATTAACCAAGTTAGTTATCACTCTTTCAAATTTCTTTATCTTGGTAGATCATTTACTCAGCAATCCTTCAATCAGTTTCTTATTGACCAGTTGACTTACTGCTAACATTCTCATTAAGACACAATTTCCCAACAGTTTTTACAATATAAAGAATTCACTCAAATTTATAATAATGTTATTCCCCAACTGATAAATGATTAAAAGATAACAGATAATTTTCTGATGAAGAAACTAAAGACATCTATCATCATATGAAAAAAATGCTCTAAATCATTATTATTTTTTTAAGAAATGTTTTATTTTGAATTTTACAATTTCTTCCCCAATCTTGTTTCCCTCCCCCCACTCCCATAGAAGGCAGTTTGCTAGTCTTTACATCATTCCCATAGTATGCATTGGTCTAAGTTGAATGTGATGAGAGAGAAATCATATCCTTAAGGAAGAAACATATAGTATGAAATATAACAGAATTGCTTAATAAGACATTTTTTTTTTTAAGTTAAAGATAATAATCCTTGGTCTTTGTTCAAACTCCACAATTCTTTCTCAGGATACAGATGGCATTGTCTAGCACAGATACCCCAAAATTGTCCCTGATTGTTGCACTTATGAAATGAGCAAGTCCATTAAGGTTGATCATCAACCTCATGTTGCTGTTAGGATGTACAGTGTTCTTCTGGTTCTGCTTATCTTGCTCAGCATCAGTTCATGTAAATCCCTCCAGTCTTCTCTGAATTCCCATCCTTTGTGGTTTCTAATATAACAATAGCATTCCATGAGGTACATATACCACAATTTATTCAGCCATTCCTCAAATGATGGATATTCACTCAATTTCCAATTCTTTGCTACCACAAATAGAGCTGCTATGAATATTTTGTCTTTAACCCTCTTCATCATCTCTTCAGGGTATAGACCTGGCAGTGGTATCACTGGATCAAAAGGTATACAATATATTTATTGGCATAATTCCAGATTGTTCTCCAGAAAGATTGGATGAGTTCACAGCTCCACCAGTAATGTAATGGTGTTCTAGATTTCCCACATCCTTTCCAACATTGATCATTGTCCTTTCTGGTCAAATTGAGCAGTCTGAGAGGTGTGAGGTGGTACCTCAGAGATGTTTTAATTTGCATTTCTCTAATAATTAGTGATCTAATAATTTTTGATTAGAGAAATAGAAATTAAAAGAACTCTGAGGTATTACCTCATACCTATCAGTTTAGACAATATGACAAAAATGTAAAATGATCAATCTTAGAGAGGATAAGGGGAAACTGGGACACTCTTGCATTATTGGTGAATTTATGCACTGATATAGGCATTCTGGAGAGCAATTGCAATCTTTTTTTTTTTTAGGTGTTTTTTTTTTTTGCAAGGCAAACGGGGTTAAGTGGCTTGCCCAAGGCCACACAGCTAGGTAATTATTAAGTATCTGAGACCATATTTGAACCCAGGTACTCCTGACTCCAAGGCTGGTGCTTTATCCACTACGCCACCTAGCTGCCCCTCATTGCAATCATTTTTGTAGTGGCCAAGAATTGGAATTGTGGTATATGAATGTGTTGGAGTACTAATGTTCTTTAAGATTGAGTGAATATCCATCAATTGGGGGAATGACTGAACAAACTGTGTTATATGTACCTTATGGGAACACTTTTGTTCTATTAGAAACCATAGGGGCAGCTAGGTGGTTCAGTGAATAGAGTACCGACACTGGAGTCAGGAGTACCTGGGTTCACATCTGACCTCAGACACTTAATAATTACCTAGCTGTGTGGCCTTGGGCAAGCCACTTAACCCCATTGCCTTGCAAAAACTAAAAAAACAAACAAACAAACAAACCCTGAAGGATGGGAATTCAGAGCAGACTGGAGGAATTTGCATGAACTGATGCTGAGCGAGATGAGCAGAACCAGAAGAATTATTGTATACCATAAGAGTAACATGGGGTTAATGATCAACCTTAATAATAGACTTGCTCATTTCATAAGAGCAACAATCAGGGACAATTTTGAGGTATCTGGGATGGAGAATACCATCTGTATCCAGAGAAACAATTGTGGAGTTTGAACAAAGACCAAAGACTATTACCTTTAATTAAAAAAAAATATTTTATTATGTAATTTTGCTATCTCTTATATTGTTTTTTTTTTCTTAAGGATAGGATTTCTCTCTCAACACATTCAATTTAGATCAATGTATAACATGGAAACAATGTAAAGACTAAGAGACTGCCATCTGTTGGAGGGGGTGAGGTGAGGGAAGTGAGATTAGGGGAAAAACTGTAAAATTCAAAAATAAATAAATTTTTTTAAAAAAGAAAAGAGCAAAGAAGAGAAGACTGAAAATATTCTATGATGTTAATACATTTACCTAATAGAAACTAGAATTGAATTTTATAGAATGGAATTATTTGCATAAAACATAATAAAAATTCTTTCTTTGAAGGATCATTCTGATCTTCCAGTGAGGGATACAATAAAAAATACCATCAAGTATACAATTTTCACATTAGGAGAGCCTCATGGGCCACAGAAGAGGGTAAGAATGTAAGATTACCACCATAAATCTCAGTGCATCTTCTAATTTGAGTTACTGGCAGTTAACGGCCCACAGGAAAATTGTGATTTTGTATGATACCATTTGTAATTGTAAATCCAGATTTGATTTGATTTTTGTCCTAAAACTAAATTATAATACAGTCTCACTTAAAGTGAAATATGTTCTGTTAGGATAATAGTGACATTTTATTCTCTATAAGTAGATCAGACAATAATGTAAAACATACTTGATATTAGGCATGAAGGTAATATGCTTAGAAACTGCATGAATAAGAAAAATTTAATTCCTTCAAAATTTCTTTTCAACTAAGTTTTAAAATTTAATTACTATAGAACTGATAGATTCTACAAGTTGATATATTTTTATTATTGTTAGGCTTTTAAATTTTCTTATTATGTGATTTTTGGGGAACTTGTTCGTCAAAAAAATGTTGTGAATTTGAAAAATGATACATACTACAGAGTGAAATAATAAAATTCTTAGAAAGTTAAACAAAAAAAATGAAGGACAAACATTAAACATCTGCTATTTTATATGCTTTGTTTTTTCCATGTCTTAGTCTTTCAATTCTTCACTTCAAAGAGTTCATCTAATCTTTATCAGCTACTACTTGTTATGTCAGATTCATAGAACCTGACTTATCTATGTAAATATAATACCATAATTTTAGCTACTTATAGTACTTTTTTTTTTTTTTTTTTAGTTTTTGCAAGGCAATGGGGTTAAGTGGCTTGCCCAAGGCCACACAGCTAGGTAATTATTAAGTGTCTGAGGTTGGATTTGAACTCAGGTACTCCTGACTACAAGGCCAGTGTTAGATCCACTGTGCCACCTAGCCGCCCCTGATATAGTACATTTCTAATTAGATTTCCCATCATCTCCTTAAACTTTAGCATATGTAAAATTGAACTTGAAACCTCTTTGTCTTCCTTATTGGTTTCCTTTCTCATCTTCATTTGTTTCAATGTTATTACCATTCTTCCAGTCTCAGACACCATTCCCTGCACACCCCCGCCCTAAATTCAACACATATTTATCAGGTGCCTATTCTGAGGGCTTTGCCACTCAAATGCTTTTCAGATTTGTATCCTTTTCATTTCCACTGCTATCATCCTTATTCAGGCTCCCATTATCATGTTTGAGTTACCACTACTAATTGTTTTCTTGGTTCAAGTTTCTTCTCCAATCCATCTATCATATTGTTGCCAGGTTATTCTTCTATCTTATCCTCTTAACTTTTTAAACTGCTCTCCCACTCTACCCTCCAGCATTTACCCCTGTCCTCCTGCCAAGTCTTTGTACTGCTCTCTATATATCATACTTCCTTTTTCTTCTATTTTTGTGCTTATGTAATCTGCCACCTTGAAAACTCTTCTTACCTGCTTGGTTTCTTAAGGTACTGTTTGATCCCCTTCTTGATCATACAAATCTTTTCTGATTGACCTGCTTGGATTAAATTCCCCATCTGAGCTTTCTTTTAGCATTTGGCTTATTACGGGTATCTTGTATAATGAATTATTTACAAATTATAAATATATGATGTTTATGTATAGATTATATTTTGCACTAGCTTGTGTTTTATATTAATTGTTTTGTCTGAGTACATCTTCTCTTTCTAACTATTTATTGTTTCTCTTTTATGTCCCCCAAAGTTCCTGGTATAATGCTGTGTGTACACAGTTGTCTAATCCATTCTTGTTGACTCCACCTGGCACATTCCATTTTAGGAAAGGGTACCTAATCATTTTAGACAAGAACGTTTTTTCTTATTGAAAATAAATGAAATAAAGTTAAACATTCTGCCAGGATATTTATTTTCTATTTATTCATTTATTCATTCATTTATTTTTCTATTCATTCATTCATTCATTTGCATACTCCTTCCCTCCCTCCCTCCCTCCCTCCCTCCCTCCTTCCTTCCTTCCTTCCTTCCTTCCTTCCTTTCATTTTTCAAGGCAGTGAGGTTAAGTGGCTTGCCCAGGGTCACATGGCTAGGTAATTATTAAGTGTCTGAGGTCGGATTTGAACCCAGGTACTTCCGACTCCAAGGTCAGTGCCCTTTCCACTGTGCCACCTATCCGCCCCCTATTTATTTTCTTTATAGGTCTTTCTCTGTAGAGTGCAAATGCTTATTAGAAAATTTCTGTGGTTTATTTTTTTTTAACTTTGTTTTTAGAGAAACATTCTGTAGTAACAAAGGACTGACCCAAAGTATAATGCATTTACCAAGAAGCATCAGCAGAGGGAGCCAAATTTGCAGGAAGATAAATTGAGAGTGTAAAAGCATGAGAAGAAAAAACTTATAAAAAATAAATTTTGTTACTTTCATGTGTCATTACATACTGAAAAAAGGTGACTTTCTCGTGTTTATATATTTTTTGGTCTTCGAGTTATAGCATAGGGAGATCTCCATCAGAATTTTTAAGAATGGTTTGATAAAACAGATGATTTTTTTCAGAGGCATTAAGTATATGACAAAGTCAATAAGTTATTTTATCCTAAATTACATTAAGTAATAATTTTTTAAAAGGTTTTTTCCTCAAATTTTGGATGAAGAAATTAGATCATTCAATCCTTGCTGGAAATCAAGTAGAATATTGGGTCTTAGACATGATGAGGAGTTGGTAAACCTGATTTCTGACTTCAAAATTGACTTTTTTCCCCAGGTAAATTTTATATAATTTGGTGATAGTGATCTGTCTCTACCTTTCTCCATTTTAGTTAGCAGACTTGAGGAGCGAGAATCTGAGTTGAAGAAAGAATACAATGCATTACATCAAAGACACACAGAGGTAAGTCTCTAGATTCCTTTGATGTTATTATTTAAACAAAGAAATTTACCCTAGTTCATATTAAAGCCCCTCTGGGAAACAGTTGAATCTTAATGTTTTTTATCTATTAACATATGCCATTTCTTCAGATGTTTGGAATTAACTTAGCATGCACTGAGTTTTGTATGCCACTGGTTCATAGCACTTACTTTAAAAAGTACGACTTGCTTGGTTAGGCAGGGTAAGTAAAAATTTATATTGGGAAGCATATGTCAAAAATTGTATTTATGAAAGAGTAGGATGGACTGATAAAGTTTGATGTGAACTCATTTATGATATTAATTTTTATGTCTAATAAATTTGGTCTGCTAAGTGAAGAAGTCTCCAAAGCAGGTTGTTTAGAATTAGTATATAGAATTAGAAATAGTATGTTTTGTTTCTTAGCTTATAGAGTCCTTTATGTTGTCAGGATTATGAGACATTGTAGAATTTGGTGTTCATTGCTTTATGTGAGAAAGAGAAGCAGTAAGCTCAGCTACATTTTAAAGCAAGGGAATAAGTGTTTATTTCAGCCTCTTTAGGCATGTGGCACTCTGCTAAGTGCTTTTAGAAATATCTCATTTGATCCTCACAACAACCTTGTGACAAAAGTACTGTTATACATTTTACAGTTGAGGAAACTGTTGAAAGGGAGATTTGCACTCAGGTCTTTCTGACTCTGGGGCAATTAGAAAAATTGCCTAGAATCAGGGAGACTCTTCTGAGTTCACATCTGACCTCAGACACTTACTAACTCTGTGATCCTTGGCAAACCATTTCCACATGCTTTGCCTCTGTTTCTTCATCTATAAAATGAGCTGGATATGTAAATGACACAGGATCTCTTCCAAGAAAACCCAAAATGGGGTTATGAAAAGTCAAATATAAAAGAAATGATTGAACAGCAACTGAACTTTCTGACTCAAAGCCCAGGGCGGTATGTTATGATGCCCATATTTTTATAATGAACTTTTTGGTGAGTAATCAAGGCTCCTGAATTCATTGTTCTTGCCTCATACTGATTTTAGTGCCTGTCCCAGGGTAAAACATTTAGTAATGTGTATTGATGCTAGATTTGGGGGCCTGAGGACTGGTCCTTTAATCTCATTGTTTGAGGAAACTGTTAGGTGAGGACATGTAGGTTGGGACCTTTTCTGCAACTTGTGACCTTGGAGAACTACCCAGATCACAGTGAGCCTATGTGACTTGGCCAGGGTCGAACTGCCAGTCTGGGTGGTATGGGAGTTCCTTCTTCTTGGCTTTAGGCCAGCCTCACTACACTGCTCTGTTTTATTGAAAAATTCATTGGAGAAATATGTTAACATAGTGGGGCAAATTAAAATTGACTACCTAGTACTTGCATGTTTTGGGCAAGTCAGCTTAGCCTCTCAGAGTCTCAGTTTCCTCATCTGTACAACAAATAAGTTGGATTAAATGACTGATACTATGGCCTAATGTAACTTATTCATGTGTTGTCATTGCATTTCTGTAATATACTAAAAAGGGTGGATTGTTTCCTTTTAGTATTTATAAAATAGATGTATTGTTGAAATGTTTTCTGAAAAGTGTGATATAATATATTTAATCCCATTTGTCCATTGATTTGCACATTGAAATTGAAGTTATGACCCTACCTCTATCTCTACTCCTCTCTTCTTCCATTTACCTTCCCTCCATATCTCAAGTATCTTGCCATTCTTTAGCATTGTTTTACAGTAAGATGTTATATTATAGGGAAAAAAAAGCTATATAGAAATTTAATCCTACTCTAGTTCTAATTCTTTTGTTCTAGAGTAGCTAGTTAGCAGGAATAAAAGCTTCCTGATTTTAAAGAACAATGGCATTTAATTCCTAAACTCTAGAAAATTTTTGGTGAAGCCTTCATTAACTCTTCAAATCATTTTACATATACTAGCTTGTTGTTTAAGGGAATTCTGGTTATAGATATAATCATCTTTGATGAAGACATTGGAGAGGTTCCACTGTGCAGGCTACTATATGAAACACAATGGTCTAGAATAACCTGAATCAGGGTGCTGTGTACACAGTAGGTACTTGGTAAATAACTGGTGAATGAAAGGGGAAAAAGAAATCCTCAGAAATGGAAACCAGCAAGATAACAGACAAACTAGTTTTTGACCTAAGTGCTCTTAATTTTGGTTTTTTTTTTTGTTTTTTTTTTTAGGTTTTTGCTAGGCAATGGGGTTAAGTGGTTTGCCCAAGGCCACAAAGCTAGGTAATTATTAAGTGTCTGAGACCAGATTTGAACCCAGGTACTCCTGACTCCAGGGCCAGTGCTTTATCCACTGCGCCACCTAGCTGCCCCAGTGCTCTTAATTTTTAAGGATTAATTTATTATTATCTTCATTTTCCAGTATCATCTCAAACTGTTCTTTTATTTATATTTATATTTACTAGATAATTAAAAAAAAACCTTTAGTGGCAGGTGGACCTTACCAAAGAAAGTAAAGAAATTGGGGCAGAGGAGGGAGTTGGGAGTGATGAAGCATTAGTGAATGGGTAAAAGGGAAATGAGTTGATGGTGACCAAAAATAAAAAAAAAATGATGCCATATCCATGGTTCTCCTAGAAGAGGTTGGGGAGGAAGAATTAAAGTCACAGGAATGTTTTAGGCCTTGGATAGGGAAGAAGGAAGTCAAAATTGGAAAATCAAAGCTATTCTTTTAAATGAAGGCTATCTGTTCCCTTCTGAGATTTCCTCCATAGGACCAAAATGTCTCCTAATTTCATTTCATTTTCCTTGGGGAGGAAGGATATGGGGCAGTGGGGTTTGGTTCGGGTGGCTTGCATGTCACATGGCTGGGTGATTGTTGGGTTTACCAGGCTGGATATGGACTCAGGTGCTTGTGGCTCCAGGGCTGGTGCTTTGTCCATTGCGCCACCTGGCCACATCTATAATTATTACTATTAATTTTTTTAATTTTAATTTTTTTTCTCTCCCCTTTACTTTTTTCGCCCAAGCCAGTCTATCTGTATTCATGGGGGGAGGGGTATTTTGTTTACTTGTAAACAAGAATATTTTATTAATGTAAAAAACATTTGTATAAAATGAGAATAAAAAATAAATTAAAAAATAATGTGAGAAAACAGCTTGAAATCACTGGTAATGAGAAGAATGTAAATCAGGTAACTCAGAGTTTTCACTTCATATCATTCACAGATGAATAAAATGAGAATAAATCAGTTGGCAGAACTGAAGAAAGACAGGCACATTAACATTGTTTTTGATGTGATTGGAGAATAATATGGAATTACACTAAAAAAGTGACTATGTCCATTTCCTTTGAGACCTAGAGATTATATGAAGTTCAAAGACAAAAAGGGAGGGTTTCATAAAACAGCATCTTTTGTTTCATAGCAAAGAATTGGGAAAGAGTAGATACCCATGAATTAGGGAATGGCTACACAAATTATAGTACAATTGTGTTATGAAATACACAAGAAACTATAAGAAATAGTGACTATGAGAACTATGGAGAAACTTAGAGAAACATGACCCAAAGCAAAGAGAAATAGAACCAGGAAACAACTGTAATATTTTTAACCAATGTAAATTATAATGAACAAATTTGGCCCCACAAAAGAAATATTAGTGTCTGTGGATATAGAGCTTCAATATGTGACACATTGCATTGGAATGACATACAGTTTTGATTTGTTGAGTTTTGTCAAACTTTTTCTCTGCTTTTCTTTCTATATTGCATGGTTCTGGGAAAGATAGATTGGAGCCAGGTTACAAAGGACTTTAAATGCCAAATAGCAGTGTTTTTATTTGAAGGTTCTAGAGAGTAACCAATAGAACATGCAGTAAACATTTATTAATCACCTCCTTTTGGCCAGGCACTGTATTGAGTGCTTGGATATTAAGGTGTTGTCTAAAAATCATTTAGGATGCTGTGCAGAGTAATAGGTAGGAGAGGGAAAAGAGTGGAGTCAGGGAGACTAATTAGGAGGCTGAGCTTGACCATATGAATTAAGTGAAGGATTGGAAGAGGAGGTATATTGGAGAAAGAAATAATACAATTCAGCAACAGGTTAGGTATGTAGGGAGAGTGAGGTGTTGAAGGTGACATTGAAATTTTAAGCCTAAATAACTAGAAGGTGCCTTTGATAACAATAAGGCACTTCAGAAGAAAAGTAGGTAGTCTCGGATAGATAATAGGTCTGTTTTGAAAATACTGAGTTTGAAATATTTTATTAGACATTGTGTTTAAAATAATCAATATTTGGTTAGTCACATGACCAACAAGATAGACTTTTTTTGTAGTCCTTACTAAATCCCAGAAACTCTCCCTAAAGACTTATGAATCAGGGGAAAATCAATTACAGCTATCTCTAAAAGCCAAGATAGCAAAGAAGCCTAACCAAGGTAGCAACAGTCTTATAAATTAATATTGGAGAACATTAATTTCTAGTACTTCCCATTTCCTGTTAGTCTCAATTTGCTCTATCTATTGGCCTACTGTCTAGGATCCAACATTTTCTTTGCTATTGTTATAGAGACTCTGCCTTTTCATCTTGTCCTCACCTCTACCATTTGTGACACTGCATCACTTCTACTCTTGCCACCTAACTTATGGAAGAGGAAGAGGTTTAGGAAGGGGGGGGGCTTAATTTTTCCAATGGTGGTAGCTTTTAGCCAGAGAATTAAGGAACAGAGGAAAGTGGACCACAGTGTTAGTATGTATCATATTTTCCTGAAAAAACGACCTAATCAGAAAATAAACCCTAGCATGATTTTTTTTTAAGGATGCTTATAATATAAGCCCTACCTTAAAAATAAGCCCCAGTTAAAATCATCAGCCAGATGGACTTGTTTAGTACATCCATTGTAACACACAGTGGACATATTGAACTATAAAATAGCAATATATAATTAAATATAAATAAATAATATTGCCATTAATACTTAATAAATGATAATATAAATTATAAGTATTTGTAAATACCCAAGTGGGAAGAGAGGTAACTGCCTATGTAAACAGATGAATTTATTGCTGAATGGCCAGCTGGAGCACAGACATAAAATCCCACCTGTAATCTTCACTCAAGGCAAGAAAGATAAGATTCAGGCATTTATGTTCTTGAAACAAAAAAGCCTGGCACACAGAAGCAGTTATAAAGAAATAGGTTGATTTAATGCAGCCACTTCTTTTGCACAGTGACCAAAGAGGTCTAGGATTCAGCCAATACTCAGAGCACTAAAGACATGAAGAGGTTCCTTGTAGAGAAAAGAATAAATCAAATAATAATTCCCACAGGAAGAATCCCCTGAAAATAAGCCCTAATGCTTCTTTTGGAGCAAAAATTAATGTAAAACCTGGTCTTATTTTTGGGGAAATATGTGAAAAAGGAGAATCTTCAAGGCAAAGTCTACCAGTCAATGCCAGGAATCACCTAGAGGAGAGAATTGATATCTTAATAGATTTTGTGAGGAATACAGAGAAAAGAGAGTGAACAAATAATTATAGAGGTCATGAATGAAAGGATGACAGTCTGGAGTAGACAGAGGTTGTATAATGAAGAGAGTGAGAGAACTTCTTTTGGAAAGGGGCACAAATGAAATTTGAAAAACTGACTAGTCCATGGGATGGTTAGGAAGAGGTGGTGGTGGGGGAATCTACTTGATTTAGAAGGAAAAAAGATGAAGAATTATATAATCACATAAAACCTAGAGAGAAGAAAGGAACTAATAATCAAAACCTCAAAAGGAAAGGAATAACAAATGAGGAAAGGGTTTGAGGTTAGAAGAGAGCCATTGGAAGAAGATCACTTTAAATAAATATTAAAGTAAAGTAACTGAAGCAACATAGTACTATACATGTAGCAGAACAGAGAGAAAAAAATCATAATGCGGGGAAAAAAAACAAATTCAATATTGGAAGAAGGTGGAAGAAAATATAAACCAAACTAACTTTAAATTGAATAAAAACAGACAGATTACTTACAAGGAACATACTTAAAAACAAAGATAAAAGCAAAATAAAACTGAGGAATGGAAATTTTTTTTTTGTATATCAAGAGAATTCAAAAAAGCAGAAGTTGCATTCTTACTGACAAAGTAAAACAAATCTTTGTTTTTATTTTATTTTATTTTATTTTTAGGTTTTTTGCAAGGCAAGTGGGGTTAAGTGGCTTGCCCAAGGCCACACAGCTAGGTATTTATTAAGTGTCTGAGACTGGATTTGAACCCAGGTGCTCCTGACTTCAGGGCCGGTGCTTTATCCACTGCGCCACCTAGTCACCCCCAAATCTTTGGATAATAACAAGGGATAAACAGGGAACCCATATGATGCTGAAAGGAACTACAAATAGCAAAGTAATAATAAACACATTTTCCTAATGCCTTAATGTCCAAATTTGTAAAGGAAATCTCTGAACTACAAGAAGACATAGATAGCAATACAACAGTGACAGGAAACTTCAATATCTAACAGAAAGATTAAAAAGAAAAATATGGAACTGAGCAAATTGCTGGAAAGACTAGAGACTTACGGCATCTTTTAAATGGGACCACAAAAGAATATATATTATATATTATACACACACACACATATTTCTCAGGACTGCATATTACTTCAACAAAAACAGTAGTAACAGTATTCTAGGGCACAGAGATATTGCAAATAAATATAAAAAGGAACAAAAAGTTAATATATCCTTTGTGGATCAAAGTACAATAAAAATAGAAATCAATGCAGGGGTCACAAATAAAAGATACGTTCTTAACCCAAATATTACAGTGTATACCAAGATAAGGTCAAAATGGGTACCTGATAACCAAAAGCAGATTAGGAGAGCATAAAATGGTTTATCTGTCAGTTCTATGGATAAGGGTAACTAAAGGAATTTAGAAAGATAAAGAGGAGTTAAACTGTCCCTGTTGGCTGATCATATGGTGTTTTATTCAGGAAAATCCTAGGGAAATATTAAAGATACTAATTGAAATAGCTTCAACAAAGTTATAAACTACAAAATAAATCCTCAAAAATCAACAGCAATTCTAAATGAAAATAGCAGAACACAAGAAGCAATAATTGAAAAGGAGTGTCATTCCAAATAGTTGAAAAATGCATAAAATATCTGGGGATTGACCCACCAGAATATTACTGTGCTATACAAAATTGTATGTGCAATGAATATAGAGAAATATGCTAAGATATATATGAACTGATGCAGAATGAAATAAGGAGACAAGAAAATATACTCAATAACTACAACAGAATAACTATATGAAAATTTAAAAGTAAATATAACAAAATTATGAATATTAAGAGGATACAAATGAAAAGTTATTCGAAGACATCTCCAGCTGACTCCTCCATGGAGGTCCACAGGTATTATACTTAGCACATGTTCCCATACTTTTTCAATGTATTGATCAGTTGTGCTGATTTTTCCCCCCCTTTCTCCAAAAAAATACTACTTGTCATATGGATAGGCTTTCTAGGAAGAGGAAGGAGAAGGATACTTGGAATGACTATGGTTCTATAAGAAACAGAAAATATCAATTAAAAATTAGTTTAAAGAAAATAACAAATCGGTAGGGAAAATATAAAAACAGAAGAGATAATGGCTACATAGCTATCTAAATTAGGGCATATATCTCTAAATTATTATTTCAAGACAAAGGAAATTGAACCAATACCTGAAAAACAGAGGGCCCTGTGATCCAAGAAAATTTGAAATCTCAGCAGAATGTTTCTCTGAAAAAAGAAGCTGAAAGGAACAAATGGTAGAATTTATGGCCTTGACATCAGAAATAATTAGCCAAAGAGAAAAACTCAAATCCATTTTGAATCCAATGGAATTTAAAGATGTAAAAGAAAAAAATTACCAAATGCTAATGAAAATATTCTAGGTGAAGGAAAATTTGGAAGAAATGGAAAGTCCAAAAAAACAATTATACTGTAGAGCAGAAGACAGATTGCATAGAGTGAAGATTGAATCATGAGATAAAATTATAAGAGAGAGCTAATTGAAAGAGAAGTGAACAGTGACCAGGACAGAGTTCTAGTTATGGAACATTATTTGGAAAATGATTAAGTAAAGGAGAGGTACAGTCAGACAGATAATTAGGATAACCAAGAGGAATAGTAGTGTTATGAAAATCAAGAAGGAAAAGATTATCCAGGACAGGAGGATGATCAACAAGGTCATATGCTGTGGAATGGTCAAGAATGATGAGATTTGAGAAAATGCCATCAGATTTGTCAATTAGGAGATGATTGGTAATTTTGTAGAGATATTGTACACCCTAACAGCAACATGGGGGGTGATGATCAACCTTAATAGACTTGTTCATTCCATCAATGCAACAATCAGGCACAATTTTGGGTTATCTGTGATGGAGAATACCATCTGTATTCCAGAGAAAGAATTCTGGAGTCCGAACAAAGATCAAAGACTGTTACCTTTAATTTAAAAAAAAAAGGATGTTATCTTATTATATAATTTTGCTATCTTTTTACTTTATTTTTCTTAAGGATATTTCTCTCAACACATTCAATTTAGATCAGTGTGTGCAATGGAAACAATGTAAAGACTAATATACTGCCTTCTTGGGGAGCAAGATTAAGGGGAAAATTGTAAAATTCAAAATAAATTAAAAAAAAAGATGGACTTTTATGTCAGGGAACAAGGAAATAAGTAATAAAATGCTATATTGTCGTCCCCCCCCCCCCCAAACATTTTAGACTACCTCTGTAGTAACCTTATCCATAGTTGTGATACTTTCTTCCTTGGATACAAAGGTATTCAGTTGATTTAGTCCTGATACAATGGCACGCTATAGTAGTCTTTTAGAAAAATTTTCCCTCTTTACTCATGTATGAATCTAAGTGAGCAAAGATCAGAAACTATAAGCAGTGCATCAATCTTTATGAGTATTTTAAAGTTTATGTTATAAGCTAATTTACATTATTTCTCATGGCAAGAATTTGAACATATTCTAGTGGTTTTTTCCTTCCTTTTATGTAGTCTCAAAGAAACTCTACTTTGTCTTCTTAAAGTGCTGGAATAACACCTATTCACCTTCCTGTTTTAGAATACCTATTAATTTCTCAATGATTTCTCTTCTTTGATTCACTTCTTCTTTTTCTTCCCCCTTACCCCCATGACTTAGTAAAGATAATCAGCAATGGTTCCATGATTTTACTTGCTAATATTTGCAGGTATAATTTTTTTGGATTTGACGACCTGAACTTAATTAAAGAACCTAAAGTTTTATTTTTGTTTTAAAAATTATTTTCATAACTATTTTAGCTTCTTCTGTTTGGCAATTAGAGTTCTTCACAAGCTCACCCCTCCGCCCCCGGCTATTCTATAGTTCACATATTGATCTACTTTTTGTCCCCTTACATGTGCCCCATCTCCTTTGCACTACTTTTCCCCTACTACTAGTGACCTACCTTTACAACTTAACTGGTATTTATTTGGTATGTATTCTTTATGTATTTGTATTTGTACATATTGTCTCTCCAAAGAATGTTACCCCTTTCGGGGCAGGCACTTTTTCAATTTTGTCTTTGTATCTGCAGGATTTAATGTGGTACTTGGCCCATACTAGGCATTTAATAAGTGTTGTTCCTTTTGATTATTTCATTGTTTTTTGCTAGTGTTCATTCTGCTCTTTACATTTGGAAAATTCTTCATGAAAATATCCTGTAAAGAGTTGGAAATATGAAGCTGGAGCTTTGATGAGAGCACAGAGATGAGTATGATTTTAGATTCATAAACAAGAAGTCTTACTTCAGAAAGTCTTGTTCTGTTGCCTCCATCTGCTCCATGGAGATGATCCTGGGTTCCTGGAGACAATGTAAGTGGAATGCATGTCCTGGCAAGTTCTTCAATCCTAGAAGACTTTGTGTTTGGCCTTAGAAGCAGACTGCATATGCTTTTCAAGGATCATCCTAACTAAGTGTAAAGAATCTCATTATCATGTAGACTGGCTGTTTTTTATTTTTTATTTTTTATTTTTATTTTTAACGATTTTATTTGAGTTTTGCAATTTTTCTCCCAATTTTACTTTCTTCCCCACCCCCACCCCCCACAGAAAGCAGTCTTGTTAGTTTTTTATTTTGTTTCCATGTTGTACATTGATCCAAATTGAGTGTGATGAGAGAGAATCACATCCTTAAGAAATAAACAAAAAGCATTAGAGATAACAAGATCAGACAATAAGATATCTGTTTTTTTTTCTAAATTAAAGGGAATAGTCCTTGAACTTTGTTCAAACTCCACAGCTCCTTATCTGGATACAGATGGCACTCTCCTTTGCAGACAGCCCAAAATTGTTCCCGATTGTTGCACTGATGGAATGAGCAAGTCCTTCAAGGTTGAACATCACCCCTATTTTGCTGTTAGGGTATACAGTGTTTTTCTGGTTCTGCTCATCTCAGCATCAGTTCGTGCAGATCCCTCCAGGCTTCCCTGAAATCCCATCCCTCCTGGTTTCTAATAGAACAATAATGTTCCATGCCATACATATACCACAGTTTGCTAAGCCATTCCCCAATTGAAGGACATTTACTTGATTTCCAATTCTTTGCCACCACAAACAGGGCTGCTATGAATATTTTTGTACAAGTGATGTTTTTACCCTTTTTCATCATCTCTTCAGGGTATAGACCCAGTAGTGGTATTGCTGGATCAAAGGGTATGCTCATTTTTGTTGCCCTTTGGGCGTAGTTCCAAATTTCTCTCCAGAAAGGTTGTATGAGTTCACAGCTCCACCAACAGTGTAATAGTGTCTCTGATTTCCCACAACCCTTCCAACAATGATCATTATCCTTTCTGGTCATATTGGTCAGTCTGAGAGGTGTGAGTTGGTACCTCAGAGAAGCTTTGATTTGCATTTCTCTAATAATTAATGATTCAGAGCAATTTTACATATGACTATGGATTGCTTTGATTTCCTCATCTGTAAATTGCCTTTGCATATCCTTTGTCAATTGGGGAATGGCTTTTTTTTTTTTTAAATATGGCTCAGTTCTCTGTATATTTTAGAAATGAGTCCTTTTTCAGAATCATTAGTTGTAAATGTTGTTTCCCAATTTACTGCATTTATTTTGATCTTGGTTACAGTGGTTTTATCTGTGCAAAAGCTTTTTAATTTAATGTAATCCAAATCATCTAGTTTGTTTTTAGTGATGTTCTCCATCTCTTCCTTAGACATAAACTGCTCCCCTTTCCATAGATCTGACAGGTAAACTAGTCCTTGATCTTCTAATTTGCTTATAGCATTTTTTTTATGTCTAAATCCTGTAACCATTTGGATCTTATCTTGGTAAAGGGTGTGAGGTGTTGGTCTAATCTAGGTTTCTTCCATACTAACTTCCAATTTTCCCAGCAGTCTTTATCAAAGGGAGTTTTTAATCCCATTAGCTGGACTCTTTGGATTTATCAATTTATAATCGTCTCCTGCTTTTGCACCTAGTCCATTCCACTGATCCACCACTCTATTTGTTAGCCAATACCAAAAAATTTTGATGATTGATGCTTTATAATATAGTTTTAGATCAGGTAGGGCTAAGCCCCTTTCTTTTGCATTTTTTTTCACTAAGTTCCTGGAAATTCTTGACTTTTTATTTCTCCATATGAATTTACCTACAATTTTTTCTAGCTCATTAAAGTAAATTTTTGGAATTTTGATTGGTAGGGCACTAAACAGGTAGTTTAGTTTTGGTAGAATTGTCCTTTTTATTATATTAGCTCAACCTATCCATGAGCAATTGATATTTGCCCAGTTATTTAAATCTGATTTACTTTATGTGAGAAGTTTTTTATAATTGTTTTCAAAAAGTTTCTGAGTCTGTCTTGGCAAATAGACTCCCAGGTATTTTATATTGTCTGAAGTTACTTTGAATGGGATTTCTCTTTCTAGCTTTTCCTGCTGTATCTTGTTAGACATATATAGAAAAGTTGAGGATTTATGAGGGTTTATTTTATAACCTGCAACTTTGCTAAAATTGCTAATTGTTTCCAGTAGTTTTTTGGATGATTTCTTGGGATTCTCTAGGTATACCATGATGCCATCTGCAAAGAGTGAGAGTTTTTAGTCTGGCTATTTTGGTAACAAATTTCTTGGCTCTGACAATCCACAAAACAAAATTAGGAAATGGTCTTCAGCATGTTTGGCTTCTTTTGCTTCAGACTTCAGAGCCAAAGAAGTAGGAAAGGGTTCGGAGCGTGCTAAGAATCCCATAGTTTTTAGGCTATAAATGTTTATTTTTGGCCCTCTAAATGTGGGATCTTGGTCTAGTAAAGAAGTGGACAGACTGCTGGAGTTGCATATTGTCATGCATATTTGTTCTTAATGACACCAGAAGGAAGAAAGAATGGATCACATATGTCTAAAGGCAGCACAGAACAATATATAATATAAAATGTGGTCATCTTGTTTTGCTTTATTGATGATAGATATTTGCAGAAAGACCATTGTGAAAATAGTGCAGTTTATGCACCAGTGATAGTGATAGAAAAATGTAATGATATGATAACATCTCCAATTTACTTCAGTAAACATCAATCAGACAGAAGTTGGGGAAAAGACAAGAATGGTGAGAAAAGCATTTGGGAAAGAGGACGAAAGATGGAGGAGAATAAAAATTTATAGATTTCAAAGAAGTTTCACACCTTTATATTATGAACACAATTCATGAAAGATATTGATAGACTCTACAAATGACAAGGAACAAATATTTTTACAAAAATATAAAACTTGATTATATTTTTGATAGTCTGGAAATTTCTAAATCACTTAACAGTTTACAATCAGACCATTGTTTTGCCAGGACAAAGGACTGAAATTAGTAAAAGAGCAAGAAGAAAGAATAATGAGAAAAAGATGGTTTATCATTGAAACAACTCAGTCCTGAATTGTTTAAGTAAGTAATCAGCAAATGAAAATGGAAAATGAACTTAGAATGATATAAACTTGTTTTTAAAACTCTTCAAAGAGTGATTATGGACAATCAGGAATAGCATTATTTCATAAGTAGAAACAGTACAGGCTAGAATATTTTAAAGAAAACTTGATGTGATATATATAATCAGTAGAGTTATTCTAATGATACCAAAATGGAAGGAATGCAGAATAAAAATGAAAAAATTTCAGAAAAATTGATATGACAGATATGTTTTCACCATGAAGGTCAGTGGAACTATTGCAATTGAATCCTGATATCAAAACTACAGATGTAGTTATCTGGGTGGTAGAAATAACACTAAAAAAGAACAAAGATGGGAAAAATAGCCAGTTTATATCAATAGAGGAGTTGCTCTAGATGGTAAGGTTTCTAGATGCTTCAGTTTGATGACATTGCACTAGTTTTATTATGTCTGTGATCATTAGAGAGCCATTTAAGAAGCCAGAATGACAACTAACCACTGAGGAAAGATCAAACTGGTTAAGAAGGTCTATTGCCCAGACTAGGACATGGCATCTATCAGTTAGGTATACTCGGCACAGACAATACTGAAGAATGATGGGTTAGGCTTGTAATTGAACCAGAATAGGAGAACAGGCTTTATTGCTTTGGAGAAATTAATAAATTTCTTTAACCCCAAGATTTCAGTGAAATTAAAAGCCTATCTTTTTAACTTGACCATTTTCCCTGTGTTGTATCAAGGTAGAGTAAAACTATCTCCAGATAATTAAGAATGATTATCATATAGACAGCAATGGAGAGGCACAAGATGGATGTGAACAAGCTGCAATATATAATGAATGAAGAACTTTGAAACTTAGAAATAGGAGGTGTGACTAAGGAATAGATGATGACCAGGCAGCCAAAGTAATCCTTGGAATATCAGGAAAAATCAAGGCAGTCCTTTAGGACAATGGATAGAACCTCACAAACTCGTGAAATACATGAATAAGAGTTGCATGGGATACGCAGTAATGGATTATGAAATGCATTATTAGAGGGCTTTCCCAAATTGGTGAGATGACAGATGTTTGATTATTTTTTTTTGTTTTTTTGTCAAGCAATTGGGATTACGTGACTTGCCCAGGGTCACATAGGTAGTATGTCAGGTGTCTGAAGGCATATCTGAACTTACGTCCTCCTGCTTCAGAGCTGATGCTCCATCCTCTGCCCTGATCTGTTTGATTTTTGAGTACATAAGTAGATGAATTCTTGTAGGGGATGGCCATGAAGGCAAGAACGAACTTTGAGTTCCAATTATCAATTAGAACCTTGAGACAGTTGGGATCAGTGACTTGTTTGAGTGATTGATGACTTGTAGCTAGGAGAGCACTGAGCTGTGAAGAAGTTACAAGTCTTGAAGTGGTGTCCTCGATGTGTGCCCTCCCCCACACCTTGGAGCAAGTTCATTTAAAGGAGGGATTTGAATTAAAAGATCTCGTAATGTAGCTTTCAGTTCTCATGTAGTGTGAATAAAATACTGTGAATCTGTTTTACAAGGTGAAGAATTCTTTTATAAAGCAATTATCCCTTAATTTATTGTTAGTGTAAATAATAGCTCACATTTACATGACATGTGAGGGTTTACAGAAAACTTCATATATTTTATCTCATTTGAATCTTCACAGCAATTTATGGTTAGTAATACTTTTTATCTTCCTTCTACATATGAAGAGACTACTTTGCCTGGGTAATTATGTGTGAGTCACTTCACCTCCTTGGATCTCATTTTCCTTATTTGTAAAATGAAAGGGAGGATTAAGAGAGTTCTAATGTCCCATTTCTACTCTTATTTCATCATCCCTTGAGGCTCAGAAGGCCCAGAATGACACATGTAGTAGATAGGTTTTAGGATTTGGAATCAGGACTGCTTAACTTGAATTCAGAATTTCATTTATGGGTAAGTTTTTAGTATAGTCACATTTATTTTAGGCAGAATGTTTAAATAAGGACTTATATCTAAGTACACCTCCTTTTCATCCCAAAATTGCAAGAAATACCTCAAATAAAGTAAAAGAATGAGAAAAACAGAAAAAGGGAGAAATCCTCAGAAGGACATTTCCATGGTAAAACAAGTAGAGGAAGTGAAGAAATGAGTAGATATAAAGAGTTCAAAATAGATACGAATTATAGAAGGATGAAAGGAGAAGTTATTGAAAGTTCTATAATCATTACAGCCAAGCCCCAGAAAAATGAGAAGGGAACAGGAAGGACATAGACAAGCACACAAGCATTTATACTTACTTACACTGCACCAGCCAGTTTGCTAAGTGCATTATCTTATTTAATCCTCATAACAACCCTAGGAGGCTGGTGCTATTATTATCCTCATTTTATGGTTGAGGAAACCGAGACAAACAGATTAAAGTAAGTAACTTGTCCAGGGTCATACAGCTACCTAGTACCTCAGACAGGATTTAAAATTTAGATCTGTGCCACTTAACTGATACCATTTGCAAGTGGAGGGGGGGATTGGAGAGACCTATTGCTGAGGTTTGAAATGTTTTCAAAGGAAATCAGGGAAACTTTAGAAGCAGAGCTAAGGGGGTAGACTATTCTAAGCTTGGGAGATAGCTAGTTCAAAGGCAGAGATATGAGGGATGGAGTTGTCATATCCTTAGACCAGCCAGTAGACCATACTATCTGAATCATGATGGAGGCATGCAAGTCCCCTTTTATCCTAGTCCCCAACAATCACATCCCCCTGGCCCGTTACCTATTGGCTAGATAGCTGGGCTCACAATCTTTCTTTGAGTATCTAGCTACTAAGTAAAGCCCTGTTTGCATAATTATTCAGATCCAGTTTTATGCTATCAGAGAGATAATTCTATCTTTCCATATGTGGGGTCAATCAGCTCAGTGCTGTATAATCTTTTTTTTTATCACGTGACCTTGGGGAAGTGGAAAGCAACTCCTGCTGACATGACCTTGGGGAAAAGGGAGGGTCATCAAAACCAGGAGGGAGGCTTCACTCAGTTGTAGCCTCACTCAATGATTTTTGTCCTTCTTTCTAGACAAAGATCCTGACATCAGGGAGATGATGCTATGATAACATAAAGATTGGATTTTAGTGAGGGGGTGCTATGCTACACCAGCAGCCTCACTGACTTTCCTCTAGAGCTATCTGGATGGGAGGCAGTCAGGGTTAAGTGACTTGCCCAAAGTCATCCAGCTTTGTGAAGAACTTTAAATATCAAAGGGAACATTTCATATTTGATTCATTCTCATTTTGTACAAATGGGTTTTTTTTACATTAATAAAATATTCTTGTTTAAGAGTAAATGAAATACCCCCCCCCCATGAATATAGACTTGCTTGAGTGATAGAGTAAAGGGGAGAGAAAAAAAATTAAAATAAAAAAATAATAATAATTGTAGGTATGGCCAGGTCAGGTGGCGCAATGGACGAAGCACGAGCCCTGGCACCACGAGCACCTGAGCCCACATCCAGCCCCATAGACCCAACAATCACCCAGCCATGTGACATGCAAGCCACCTGATCCCCACTGTCCTGCAAAAACCAAAAAGAAGAAAAAAAAAGACCCAAAATAAAATAAAATAGTAATAATAGTAGGGGTGGCTGGGTGGCAGACAGAGCATTCGTCCTTGAGCCAGGAGCACCCGAGTCCAAATCCGGCCTCAGACACCCAAAGATCACCCTGCTATGTGGCCCCAGGCAGGCCACCCAGACCCATTTGCCCCGCACTCCCCCCCCCCCAAATAATAATAATAAAAAATGAGCTTCAGTCTTTGTTCCAACACCAACAACTCTGTTGCGGGTGGATCACATTCTTTATGGTAAGTCCATCGCAAAAGTTACTTCCATATTTTTCCAACGTTGCCATTGCTGATCGTAACTCCCTCCTTTCTTATTTCTCCACTACCATGTACTATATTTTCTCTCTCCTTTCACTCTGACTCTGCTGTAGGGTATCTGAGTTGCGCAGCAGACAGATCCCTGGTCCTGGGGCCAAGAGGCCCCGAGCCCCCCTAACACCCCTTAGGCCCAGAATCCACCTGGTCCTATGGTCCTGGACAGGCCTTCCAATCCCAGCCCCTTGCAAGAAGTAAAAAAGAAAATGTGTTATTTCTGACCACTCTCCCCCCATGGTCCATCCTCTCCTCCTTCATTCACATCCCCACCCCTTCCCCCTGCTCCCCCCTCCTTCTTACTCCAGATGTCTTTACCCCATTGAGTGTATATACTGTTTCCTCTCCTAGCCACCTCTGATGAGAGCAAAGGCTCCCTCATTCCCCCTTGCCTCTCCCCTTCCATATCATTGCAATAGCTCATTGTAATAAAGAAAAATCTTATTATATGAAATATCTTGGCCTATTCCCCCTCTCCTTTTTCTTTCTCCCATTACATTCCCCTTTTTTTTCCTATTGACTCCATTTTTACACTATATTTTATCTTCGAATTCAGCTTTCTCCTGTGCTTCAACTATAAAAGCTCCCTCTACCTGCTCTATTAACTGAGAAGGTTCATATGAGTATTATCAGTGTCATTTTTCTATGCAGGAATACATGCAGTTCATCATCATTAAGTCCCTCATATTTCCCCCCCCCCTCTCCTTCAATCTCCTTCACCTGAGTCCTGTATCTGAAGATCAAACCTTCTGTTCAGCTCTGGCCATTCCAACAGGAACATTTGAAATTCCCCTGGTTCATTGAAAGTCCATCTTTTTCCCTGGAAGAGGACATTCAGCATTGCTGAGTTGTTGATTCTTGGCTGCATTCTAAGCTCTTTTGCCTTCCGGTATATTATATTCCAAGCCCTACGAGCTTCCAATGTAGTTGCTGCTAAGTCCTGTGTGATCCTGACTGCAGCTCCACGATATTTGAACTGTGTCCTTCTGGCTGCTTGTAATATTTTTTTTGACTTGGGAGTTCTGGAACTTGGCTATAATATTCCTAGGGGTTGGCTTTTTGGTATCTCTTTCTCGGGGGGATCGGTGAATTCTCTCCATTTCTATTTTGCCCTCTGCTTCTAGAATATCAGGGTAATTTTCCTGTAGTAATTCTTTGAAAATGATGTCAAGGCTCTTTTCCTGATCATGACTTTCAGGTATTCCAATAATTTTTAAATTATCTTTCCTAAGTCTGTTTTCCATATCAGTTGTTTTTTCAGTGCGATTATTTCACATTTTCTTCTAATTTTTCAATTTTTTGGTTTTGAAGTATTGATTCCTGATTTCTGATAAATTCATCAGTCACCCTGAATTCTATTCTTTGTCTGAAGGATTTGTTTTCCTCAGAGAGCTTTCTTATCTGTTTTTCCATCTGGCCAATTTTTCTTTTTAAAGCATTCTTCTCCTTAATAACTTTTTGAACTGTTCTAACCATTTGACCTAAGCTGGTTTTTAGCATGCTATTTTCTTCAGCATTTTTTTGGATTTCCTTGACTAGGCTGCTGACTTCATTTTCTTGTTTTTCCTGCATCTCTCTCCTTTCTTTTCCCAGTTTTTCTTCTAACTCCCTCATTTGATTTTCAAAGTCTTTTTTGAGCTCTGTCATAGCCTGATCCCAGTTTCTGTTTTTCTTAGAGTCTTTAGATGCAGGAGCTTGTGTTTCCTCATCTTCAGACTGAGTATATTGATCCTTCTTGGGATCACAGATAATGTATTTCTCAATGGTGTTCTTCTTTTTTCTCTGCTTGCTCATTTTCCCAGCCTAAGCCTGTTTTGGGGGTACTTCCTGAGCTTTTGGGGCACTCCCTCAAGGGTCTCAGTGTGTGAGGCTCTGTCCTCCCTCCTGATCTGTGAATAACCATATATGCTCCGTCTGCCACGGGCCTGAGATGGCAGGGGCCCTGCTGTTCTATTGGGGGGGCCTAGACTGTGATCAGGTTCTGAATGTGTTCAGAGCTCCAGAGTCCTGTTCCAGGGGCAGAGGACAGAGCTCAGAAGTCTCTCTCTCTTCTCTGCCCTCCCTCAGCTCAATGGGCTCATGCCCTGGGGGCTCCTGCTTACCAGCTCTGCCTGCTTCTGTTCCTGGATCTGGGCTGGAAAGACCAAGCTGATTGCTGTGTGCCCTGAGGGCTGGGCTCCATGTGCTGGCTCTGGCAGAGGTCCCCCACTTTGTGCTTGGTGCTCCCCGGGGTATAGCTCAGGAGACTCCCCCTCTGTGATATTTCACATTTTCTTCTAATTTTTCAGTGCCCTGGGGCTGCCTCCTGGAGGCTGAAGTTAATTTGCTGTGGTGGGCCACTCGTCTGCCAGGCTGCCCCTCCGACCCTGGGGAGCAGAGCCTTTCTGCTCTTTTCCAGGTTACCTTGAGTAGGAGAACTGCCTCACTGGGTCCCTTTGTGGGTTCTGTCTCTCCTTAGTTCAGAAGTTTTATAAGAGAGCGCCTAAGACTAGATCCTTTCTTGTCACCATCTTGGCTCCACCCCCTAAGATTTGTTAAGATAACAAGATTTACCATTATACTGAGTAGGATGAGTAAGGAGGAGAAGTCAAGGGTGACATTGAGGTTGGTCTTCAAACCTTGGGTACTCTTGACTACTAGGAAAATTTTGTAAAGGGATATATTTGAAGGGAAAGATAAGTTCTGTTTTGGAAATGTGCCTCTGGGATTGCCATTTTGAGATGTTCAAAAGAGACCTAGGTGATGCATGATTGTGGCTCAAGAAAGAGAATAAAGATCAATCATGGAAGCTCAGTATATTGTCAATTAATAATCATATGGAGCAAAAAGAAAAGAGAAACAGGAGAGACTTTGAGGGACTTACTATTAGTAGATGTGGTATGATTGAAGAACTATCAAAGAAGATTGGGGAAGAGTATTTGGGCAGATAGAAAACCAGGAGAGATCAGTATATTTAAAAAAACAACACTATCCAGAAGATCTCCTGTGAGATTGAATTAGCTTTGATACTCTCACCATATCAGTACCTTCTGCCTCTTTTATTGGAGGGTGGAACAAAGAACTTTTTTCCTAAAGCCTCTCTATAAAGAGGGCTCCCAATAACTATTGTTCTGTAAGAAATGTTGAACAGGCAGATTTCAGAAAAAACTGGAAAGACTTAAATGAACTGGTGTGAGTGAAGTGAGAACATCATTATACACAGAAAATTGTACAGCAACATTGTGTGATGATCAACTATGATACTTTACTCTTCTCAACAATAACAGTGATCAGACTTTTTTTTTTTTAGGTTTTTGCAAGGCAAATGGGCTTAAGTGGCTTGCCCAAGGCCACACAGCTAGGTAATTATTAAATGTCTGAGACCAGATTTGAACCCAGGTACTCCTGACTTGGTGCTTTATCCACTGTACCACCTAGCCGCTTATCCACTGTGCCACCTAGCCGCCCCATTTGCCACCTAGCCGCCCTGTGATCAGACATTTCTAAAAGAATTGTGATATAAAATGCCATCCACATCCAGAGAAAGAACTATGGAGTCTTAATGCATACCAAAGCATACTATTTTCACTTTTAAAAAATTGTTTTCCTTTCTTGTGGTTTTCCTCTTTTCTTCTTTTTCTTTTTTCACAGTGTGACTAATATGAAGATATGTGTAACATGATTGCACATGTATAACCTTTATCAGATGACTTATTTTGGGATGAAAGGAGACAGAAAAATTTTACAAAAAAGGTTGAGAATTATCTTTACATGTAATTCAAAGACCAACCATCTCTTCATTCCCTGTAGACTTTGGACTAGATTCTTAGCAAGCTTCCTTCATCATTTCCTCCCCCTTCCCCCCCCCCCCCCCCAAGCTTCCTTTTGCATGTTGTCCTCCTCCATTAGATTTTTAAGTTCCTTGAGAGCAGGGCTCTTTCTTTTTTCTATATGTATTCCCAGGGCAGCAGATACTGAAATGGGTTGACTTGCAAGTCAGAAAGACCTGAATTCAAATGTGACCTCAGACACTTGTGAGTGGTGTAACCTGGGACAAGTCACATAACTCTGACTGCCTCACATCCAGGGCCATGTCTAGTCATCCTGATTCATATTTGGCCTGGATGGCTCTGGAGGAGAAAGTGAGGCCAGTGACTTAGCACAGTACTCCCTCACTCAAATCCAGTTCATGTTCTTGTCTTGGCATCACCTCCCTAATGTCATGGTCTTCTTTGAAAATGGACAACATTATTATTTGTATTCCCAGTGCTTTGAACAGTACCTGGCACAGTGCCTGGCATGTGGTAAATGCTTAATAAATATTTATTGACTTGACCAACAAGGTGATCAGTCTTAAATGTTTTTGATAGGTTAAGAATGAGAATTGAGAACTGAGGCCTTTACATTTGACTATTGAGAGAGTTGGGGGGCAGCTAGGTGGCATAGTGGATAGAGTACCTGCCCTGGAGTCAGGAGTACCTGAGTTCAAATCTGGCCTCAGACACTTAATAATTATCTAGCTCTGTGGCCTTAGGCAAGCCACTTAACCCCATTGCCTTGCAAAAAAAACTAAAAAACAAAAAAGAACGAGAATTGAGAACTGAGGCCTTTACATTTGACTATTAAGAGAGAGTTGGGGGGCAGCTAGGTGGCATAGTGGATAGAGCACCGGCCCTGGAGTCAGGAGTACCTGAGTTCAAATTCGGCCTCAGACACTTAATAATTACCTAGCTGTGTGGCCTTAGGCAAGCCACTTAACCCCATTTACCTTGTAAAAAAACCTAAAAAAAAAGACTTGGTAAATTTGGAGAAGGAAATTTAATTTAAATGATGTAAGCAAGGTTGCAAAGACTGTCTCCTTATAAAGTCTTCAAGAATTTCTGAATGACTTCTTGCGAGTACATTTAGTGATAATTCCTTTCAGGTGTAGGTTGGACTTGCAATGCCCATTGACATGGTCTTTCAGCTCTCAAATTTTGTGATTCTCTGATAATTTGGAAGCCAAACTGGATATAACATTGTGGATAAGTTATTTTAAATGAGACCTTGAGAGTAACTGTTTGAAAATAACATTTTGGAATTCCCCATTTTGCAGTTGCTTTTGTTTTAAATTTCAACCAGGAGCTTTTCTGATTTCACAGATGAGCAGCTAAGAACTTTGATGTCATAATTGTAAAGAAGATTCTTCTCTCTTCACTTAAGATGTGCATAAACTTTAACAGTGCCTGGGATGCTTCCCTCCTCATTGTCACTTATTTGATTCCTTAGTTCCCTCGGAAGACCTACCTTAAGAGTTACCTCCCGGGCTGCTAGGTGGTGCAGTGGATAGAGCACCAGCCCTGGAGTCAGGAGTACCTGGGTTCAAATCCAGTCTCAGACACTTAATTACCTAGCTGTGTGGCCTTGGGCAAGTCACTTAACCCCATTGCCTAGCAAAAACCTTAAAAAAAAAAGAGTTACTTCCTATCAGAGACTTATTTTGATTTTTTTTTTTTAAGAAACTGTTAGGTAGTCTGTATTTCCTTATTTGGAACATAACACATACTCCTTGAAAGAAGACACTTGTCTCTGTTTTCATTTTCCTATCTCTAGTGCTTATCGGTGCTCAGCTCAGAGGCAGTTAACAAATGTTTTTTGCATGACTACTGTATTTTTAGAAAATAGTTATTAATAATGAAAGAGGCAGGAAATTCCTTCTTCATTTTTTTAATAGTTAAAGAAATCCAATTTTTTTTTCCATTTGGATTCATCTATGAAGCTTAGAAATGGTTGACTAATATAGCTGACTGAGTTAAATTTGCTTTATTTTTAAAGAAGCTTTACAATTTTTTGTATTTCATATCCATTCAAGCACTGAATAACAACCCTTAATCTTTATATTGGTTTATGTGTTGACTGTTACTGATAGTGTATTTTGGTGATGATGGAACAGTATAGTACCACAGTAGATTTAGATAGGAATAGTTACAACTTTTACCCAATCTAAACTGAGATATAAATTATAACCCATTTTCTTAGGGTCTCAAAAGGTTTTCTATTTAGAAGAAAACGACTAAATTACTCCTAAGACTATCTGGACACAAAGTTGTCAAAAAACCCTTGTGACCATAAACACTGCCTTTTTAAACTTAAATACTATAGCTTTATTCTAATATTTTTAATGTATTCCCTCTACTCCTGTTGGTTCCCCATCCCTTTCTTCTATTTAGAAATAGCATCATGGATTTTTTGATAATTTTTGTGCTATTTTTTGACATGTCAGAAAAATAAGGACATATTATTGGTTGGGAAGAAAATATAATTTGATCAGTAAATTGCTCTTAGTGAAGTATTTGGGATGTGTCTTAATTGTGAGCATATTTTCTATAATTTTTTCTTTAATAAATATTTGGGTTTTTTTTGAGCATTTAAAAATTAGTTGTCCATTTTCATTTTCTTAAACTATATAGTTTTCTTTCAGTATAGTCAAAAGATGTGATGCATATTACTAAATACTTACAGCAGTGTCCACATTTACATCATTTCCTTCAAATAAGTAAGGGAATGCTCCACTTCGAAGAATATACTCAGAGTTTGTTTCAAAATAATTTATCTACTTTTTAAAGTACCTTGTAATATAAAGCATATAATATGTGACTGCTTGCTTCCTATACAAATGTCCTAACATGGACTTGAGTCATGGTCCACTCTTTTTCTAACTAACACTTTTCAATATGAGTCTTTTAGATTCTAATTTTTTTAAATGTGTAATTGAAATACATGTTGAATTATGTGTCAGATGAGAAATGTTTTCCATCCCTATTGTTATTTAAGATCTTAATGAAATTTTTTCCTTTCAGAATTGGAAATAAAAAAAATTTTCATTTTCTACAGAACTGAATTAAAATTACATATAATGATTCTTTGTATATACTAAATTGGAAATTATTTTTACACTTCCAAACTATTGGCTGAATAAAAAATCACAGCAGGATATTGGCTCCTTTCAGGTTTCACATGTTTCTTTCATTTTTTTTTCTTGATTTATGTTATGGGTTTCCAAAAATGTTAGCTTCTGCTCTAACCAGTGACCTTTTGTTTTCCCTCTCATTCTTATTTTTCTGAACTACTTAACTAAAGTTAGTTGTAGTAGTGATAACAGTTATGAAAAATGTTTTGGTATGTAAAATAAAATGTTGGTTTCACTAAGTGCCATTCCTAAACTTGTATGCTTGTAATATTCTTTTGCATGTCACTGAGTTCTTAGAAATAAAGATATAAATATGCAACTTATATTGAAATGAAATATTCCTATATGTAAATACTTTAATTCTGAGTAATGTTCATTTTAATTCATGTTTTTTCTTTCTTTTTTTTTAAATAGATGATCCATAATTATATGGAACACTTAGAAAAAACAAAACTTCATCAGCTATCAGGGAGTGATCAACTAGAATCCACAACTCATAGTAGAATTAGGTAAGCTTTGTTATACATTTTGCCTTGAAAATGGGCAAAAAAAGTCTATTTCGGTGTTGCTGTGTTCTTCAATCCTAGAACAACAGTCAGGCTGATTCAGAAAAGTTCTATTCTATGCTTGGAATGTTGTGGGAGAGAATAGAGTAGAAAAGAATGGAAGCAGCCTTGACTATTAAAACTTAAAAGGCTAAAGGAGATAGCCAGATAGGCAGCTTTGAGGTATTTGTGATTGTTAAAAAATTTGATAAAAGTGTTTGAGTTTGGGGTTTTTTCTAATTATCAGAATTTGTGGGAGTTTGAAAATAACTTTCATTTCTCTCTATCATCGTTAGTCTAATTTTTGTTGCCCCAACTTATTGGATTGAAAGGATTTTTAACTGGATTTCTATTTGTTGTGGAATTGTGAATAAATTATGTAAATCATCAGGCTTTGTGACCAATGAGCTAAGCCAGGACAATTCGGGGAGGGAGAAAAACAGTTAATAAGCTTCCTGTCTCCTGAGGTTGCTGCACAGATGCTAAGAGCGGCAGCTCTATGGTTGTGAGGTGGGGAAAGAGTAGGGTGATGTCATTGACTGGGAGTCGCTGCCGCCGCTACCACCGCTGCTGCTGCAGAGCCTAGTGGAGAGCTGCTGATGGCATTGTTTTTGTGGTGCTGGCCGCTGAATGACAGACTTGCACTACACAGATCCCGCCGTGGTCCCTGTTCCATAGCCTTCTCGCTCCTCTCAGCGGCGGGTCACCATGCCAGCACAGCGCCATGAGTCCTGGATGCATGCTGCTATTTGTGTTTGGCTTCGTTGGCGGGGCGGTGGTCATTAATTCAGCTATCTTGGTGTCGCTCTCTGTTCTGCTTCTTGTGCACTTTTCTATTTCTACCGGTGTGCCAGCTCTGACGCAGAACCTGCCCAGGATACTCAGGTACTCATCTCCGGCTGCTGCTCCTCCTTTGCCTGCTTCCACCCCCACCCCCTCGGGCATCTTTCTCTCCCTCCCACCTTGCCTCCCTACCTCTGTACTTCTTCCACTGGCCCTTAGCTAGGGAGGCAGTGGGCAGCGTAGAGGGAGAAGCTACCCCACCCCCTCCTCCTGCTAGCTTGCTCTCTGTTGTGTTTCTTAGCTTGCAAAATGAAACAATGGGGGATGGCTCGAAGCTAGGCGCTCTGATTGTGGTTAAAGTGATTGTGGAGCTAGGACCTGGGGAGAGGAAGCTTTATGGGGGGTCCCCTGTTCACTTTGGACAAGGACAGCGTGGTCTTTGAAGGAAGCTTATGGCAAAGTGAATGAATAAGAGGACAGTTATGGAGCCCGGCAACCCAAGTTTATCCTGTCTCAGTTCATTAAGTGCCCAAGCCTTTACCTAAGCTTTTAGATTCTAGATTTTGAAGCTTACATTCCAAGAGTGAGGAGCGTTTTGTTTGGATTGATGAACATTCTTAATACATTATTTCTTACTACATTATTTCGTACTACAATTCATAAGAACTGGCAGATCTATTCTTTTCTTCTTTCTTTTTTTTAAAAAAAGGAGCCCTTTAAATCAAAGGGGTTTTGAAAAAAAATTTTGGGGACTGTGAGCTCATTTTTTCCATTATTTAGGCATTAAAGCTGTGAAAGCTTTATAAAGCCTATTCACTATTGTTTTGTCAGATGTTACCCTTTCTTTTCTTTGTAGAGACTTGGGTGGCAAATAAATGTTCATGCTTGTTGGGGGTTGGGGTGGCGCTGGAACAGCATTTGTTAATCTCCTTACTTTGGTTGCAATTCAGTTAGGAGTTGAAAAAAAATTAACTCCCCATATTTTGCTCTGGACAACTTTAATAGTTAAATTTTGTTTCAAACAAGTTTACAGAAAGTACCCTAACAGTGAATTTAATCCATTGAAAAAGAAGTAATCAGAAGTACCAGTTAGTTGAGGGCACTTGCATTATATATATCCGCGGTACAAATTATTCAAAGCTATCTTAAAACTAAAACGTAAAAACATTAAAAGAATTTACATTTATATTAAATATTCATGGCAGTGATGTTTTTTCTTTGTTTCAGTCTGATACTAAGATTTTATAGAACGTGTTGTTTTTGAAATTTAACATTTAAAGACTTTTAGCCCATGAACAGAGACTACTGTTTTGTGTTCTCCATATTTTAAAACACCTTCTAAACCTCCTACTATGTCTATGCAAACTCTCAGAAAACATGCTGAATGTTAGATAAATTACTTTGGTATTTTAGTTTTTTAAAAACCCTATTTTTAAAATTTTAATTCAGTTGAATAAAAAAGTTACTGATCTCTGCTTTGGTCTCCAGTAAAATTTTAGACTCCTTAGACTTTTTTGAAGCAGGCTTCTTGTAACTGTCAAAAATATAGATATAAGAATTGCTTGTTAACGATTTCATTTAAGAATTAACTTTATAAGTCTACTTCAAAAATGTCAACATTATTATTTGCCACATGATAGGAGAAATGGCATTGTTTTAGGACTCAGAAGTTCTGGGTTTAAGTCTCAACTCTCACTGGCCATGTGACAATGGGAAGCCATTAACTCCTTATCTCACTTTTTTTCATTGGTAAAATGGTATTAATAATGCCTATATTTCTCAAATGGTTGTTGTGATGGACAACTGAGATAATGAGTATGAAAATACTTTTAAAATGAAAATGTTTCATAAGCTTAAAGTAATATTATAATTATTGTACCTTTCTAATTAGACCTTTCTAATCTTCTCTATATTTAATTTTAAAATAAACATATTTTAAACTCATTGAATTATTTATATAATAAATTTTAGCTTCAAGGAGTTACCATAATTTTCTTATCTTGAGAGTAACTTAAGTTGGAATTTAATTTTTTTAATGTTATGTTATTAGATTTAAATTCTAAGATTGAATGCATTTTATAAAGAAGAAGATAATCTGGTTTATCTAATTATCTAGCTTAAAATTATCAGTTTTATATGCTTTAGACATAGTTTAAAAAAACTTTTATAAGAAACTGGTTAGTTTCTCTAAATTTTCTGCATTTAAATAATCATAAAGCATGTAAAAGATGAAATTAAAATCTATTGGAATTTTATTAGTTCTGACCTTTTAAAATGAAGTTACTAAACCATTTCTGCATTATAAGGAATTGTGAAGGGAGATAATTTTATTAGGCTTTCAATTGAAATTTTCTAAATAGCTTTATATAGTGCATGAAAATGAAACTAAATATGAACTATATCTTTAAAAATTGGTATTTTAGGTCAGGTCCTTTATTTAAATAATGATACTTTAAGCAAGTTTCACTTGAATATATTATATTTCATCTTTTAACCTTTTTGAGTTCTTTAATTCTGCTAAGGAAGCCATTTTGTTTCAAGGAAACCACAATGCTTCAAATATGCACAATCTTTGGGCTTTGAATTTTTATTCCAAAGTGTAGGACAATATAAAGAGAGGGTGAATATTTAGTAATATTATTTTGATGGGGTTGTAGTAATAGAAAGTGAATCATAATTCCCTCTTTGGCATTCAGATATTATCATTAACCAAGTCTCTATCAGAGCATAGCTTTTGCAGGTTTGATAATAGTGAAAAAGCTAAATAGTATATATCTTAAAATATTCTTTCCCTAATTAATGTAAAAATAATTTTTGACTTTTTAAAATTTTTGAGCATAATCTCAAATTGATCTGAAGAATGTTTAAATCATTTTACAACTCAACAAAGGCACTTTAATGTTCCAGTTTTCTCATATCTTCTCCAACCTTTGTCATTTTCCCTTTGTCATTATTAACCAGTCTAATAGGTGTAAGGTGATATTTTAAGAGTTTAATTTGCATTTATTTAATCAGTAGTGGTTTGGAGCAATTTCTTCATATACCCAGAGATAACTTTTATTTCTTTTTCTGAAAACTGCCTGCTCATATCCTTTGATCATTTATCATTTAGGGAATGACTTTGTATTCTTATAAATTTGAGTCAGTTCTCAACATATTTGAAAAAATGATGTCTTTGTCAAAGAAACTTGCCGTAAAAATTTTTCCACAGTTATGACCACTGTTTATTTCCCCTCCATCCTATCTTTTCCTTTATTGATCTCTTCTCCCCTTTTCCCTTCCTCTCACCCCTTCTCTCCCTCCCTTTCTTGCCCCCTTTTCCCTCTCCCTCTCTCCTTTTGTCACATCCATCATCCTGTCTTTCTTCAAAAGTGTTTTGTTTCTTTCCATTATCTCCTCCAGTTTGCCCTTTCTTCTGTCAGCTCCCCCATTCTCTTTTCTTCTTCCTTTCCTACTTCCTTGTACAGTAAGATAGAGTTCTATAGCCAACTGAGTGCATTATTCCCTTTTTTTTAAAAGTTTTTGCAAGGCAAACAGGATTAAGTGGCTTGCCCAAGGCCACACGGCTAGGTAATTAAGTGTCTGAGATCGGATTTGAACCCAGGTACTCCTGACTCCAGGGCAGGTGCTTTATCCACTATGCCACCTAGCTTCCCTATTATTATTCCCTTTTTGAACTAATTGTAATGAGAGTGTGGAGTATCTGCTACCACTTCCCCCATCTTTCCCTCTACTGTAGAAGCTCTTTAACACTTAGAATGTTTTTTTTTAAATTTTTTGGCTTTTTGCAAGGCCATGGGTTACGTTACTTGCCCAAGGTCACACAGCTAAGTAAATATCACATTTCTTTTAATATGAGATTACATTCTGACTCTTCTTCCTCCCCTTTCCCAGTGGATCTCTCTTGTCCCTTAATTTTTTTTTTAACTATACCCTCATAGTCAAATCAAAAGCATTCCCTCTGTCTATTTTTCTTAACTGTCCGAATAATGATAAAAATTCTTAGGACTTGCAAGTATCATCTTCACATGTAGTAATGGAAACAATTTAACCTTATTGAATCCCTTATACATTTTCTTTCCTATTTACTTTTTTATGATTTTCTATTCAGAGCTGTTCTTTTCAGCAGGGATGCTTGAAAGTCCTTTATTTCATTAAATGCCCAATTTTCCCTGTGATGGATTATACTCAGTTTTACTGGGTAGGTTTTTCTTGATTGTAATTCTAGCTTCTTTGCCCTCTGGGCTATCATATTTCAAGCCCTCTGATTCTTTAATTAGAAACTAATAGATCTTGTCTTATATTGATGTGACTTCATATGTTTGATTTCTTTCTTTCTGTCTACTTGGAATATTTTGCTCTGGAATTTGACTGTAATTCTGGATGTTTTCATTTTGGGAACTCTGGTGAGGTAATCAGTGAATTCCTTCAATTTCTATTTTACCCTTTGGCTCTAGGATATCAGAATAGTTTTCCTTGATAATTTCTTGAAAGATGATGTCTCAGCTTTTCTTTTTTGAATGAATGATCTCTCCTCTGTTTCCAGCTCATTTTTTTTTTTTTAGGCTTTTGCAAGGCAACCAGGGTTAAGTGGCTTGCCCAAGGCCACACAGCTAGGTGACATTATTAAGTGCCTGAGGCCAGATTTGAACTCAGATTCTCCTGACTCCAGGTCTGGTGCTCTATCCACTGTACCACCTAGCCACCCCTCATTTGTTTTCTAAAAATATATTTCACATTTTCTTCTGTTTCGTTTCATTCTTTAAATTTTGTTGTATTGATTTTTTTTATTTCTTGTTGAGTCAATTCTAAATTTTATGAGATTATTTTCCAATGAACTTGTGGTTCTTCATTTTCTTTAGCCAAGTTTGTTATTTAAGGAGTTCTTTTCAGTAGATTTTTGTGCTGCTTTTACCATTTGGTCTATTCTGTTTTTTTAAGGTATTGTTTTCTTATGTATTTTTTGTATGCTTTTTTTTACTAAACTGTTGATTCTTTTTTTCTATGATTTTTCCCCCCCTCTATTTCTTTTAACAATTTTTCTCTATGTCTCTTATTTGAGTTTTAAAATTCTTTTTGGGTCTGAGAGAAATTCATATTTTACTTTGGGACTTTGTATGTAGCAGTTTTGATTTTATTGCTGCCTTAGTTTGTTTTGATCTTCCCTGTCTCTACAGTAATTTTCCATGGTCAGGTTCTTTTTTTGTTGCTTGCTCATTTTTCCAGCCTGTTTCTTGATTTGTGACTGTTAAAATTGGGCTCTTTGGGTAGCTTAGTGGTTCAGTGGATAGAGTAAGGAGGACCTGAGTTCAGATCCGTCCTTAGATACTTAGTATTTAACTGTGTCATCTTGGGCTAGTTCTGGGATTCTACAGGTTTTCAGTTCTTGCAAGGTGTTGTCTAAAGAGAGGTGTCATTGCTTTCCTGGCCTGTGCTCTGATGTGTTCCACATTTTAGAGCTGTGACCAGCCCCTTGTAGCCCTGCGGCTACACCTTCTGGTGCACTTGTGCTCCTTTTCACCCTGGGACTGTGACCCAGAACTGAGTATAGGCAAAACAACAGAGTGCAGTGCTTGCAAAGTAGTCGTTGTAAGCTCCTTTTGACCAATTGCTGATGCCCTTATTGTTTGTGTACTTTGGATGACATGCTGCCAATTCGGTGGCCCCTGAGACCTGTTGCTGGCTTGCTGTGGGCAGACCTGCACTGAAGCAGGCAGCTCTGGATTCTGCTTTCTCACCCCAGTGAGACAGATCTTTTCTTCTGACCTTCTAAGTTGGTTTAGACTGGAAAATTGCTTCACCCTGACAATGGTTCTGCCATGCCAGTATTTGTATTTTATTACAGAATACAAATTATTGAGGCATTATTTTAAATTTGTTTGGATGGGAGTTTGAGAGTGCTCAGATGAGTTCTTGCCTTTATTTTATTTTTTAGGTTTTTGCAAGGCAATGGGGTTAGGTGGCTTGCCCAAGGCCACACGGCTAGGTAATTATTAAGTGTCTGAGACCGGATTTGAACCCAGGTACTCCTGACTCCAGGGCTGGTGCTTTATCCACTGCACCACCTAGCCACCCCTTGCCTTTACTTTCTTGACTCCCTGGTGTATAATTTCACCAGTTTCTTCAGATTAGTAGTATTTAAGTGTAGTTTCAGAATGATAAGGAACTTTTAAATTTTTCAGTGTGAAATACATATATTTTAAGTTCTTTATCTTTTTATTTTAAACATTTTGCTCTAGTTTTACATACGAGTTTAGGAAAACAAGAAACTTAACAGCACCTGAAAAACTGAAGGGAGGATTCAGAAGCCAACCCTGAACCTCAGTCAGTCAAATGATAGTTTATTAGAATGAATCTTCAGTGTTCCAGGCACTATGCACAATGCTGGGGATATAAAGGTACCAAAAAAATGAAACAACCTTCCTTCTCAAGGTTCTTACATTCTATCCTGGGAGACTGCATCTGTACATAATAAATAAATATGAAAAGGAGAGATAGGTAAAAGAACTGGATTTGTAATTTCATTTTTAGGGATTAGGTATATTCACATACAAAGCAAATATAACAGAATTAAGTGAAGAAAGTTGGAGGCTAGATGTTATGAGGATCAGAAAAAACTTTACCAAGAAAGTTATACTTACTTATACTTTAGAGAAATTCTACAAAGAGGAAGTGAATGCCAGGGTTGGGGGGATGATGGCCAGGGCAGAGGCTCAGAGGTGAGGGAGATGAAGGCCAATATGTGAAATATGGAGAGGCCAGATTGAATGAACTATTGAAGGAAGAAAGGGAAGTAGTTATATAATATCTCTAAAAAGATAAATTCCAGTTAGGTTGTGAAGGGCTTTGAAATACCAAGAGGAGTTTACAGTTTATATCTAAGGGGTGAAAGGGAGGTCTTTGGAATTTACTGAGTAGTGGAAGTGTCAGGGTCACTTCTGCAGTTAAGGAAATCACTTTGGCAGCTCTTTGAAAGATGGACTGGATCTCGGAGAGATTTGAAAAAGACTCTTGAGGGAAGCCATTGTAGTAGTCCAGGCAAGAGTTGATGAGGAATTAGATGGAAGGGATGTTGAAATAGAAACAGCAAGATCTGGTGGTTAATTGGAAATGTAGAGTGAAGGAGAATAAGGATTTGAGGAGAAATGTCATGGATACAAACTTGGGAGAGATAGGAAAAATGGTTATGCCCTTGACAGAAGTATAGAAGGATCAATTGGGAGATGGGTTTAAGAGCATAAGATAATGAGACAATATCAATAGCACAGTCATTTCCATGGCACATTATTGGTCATCCAACCTTTCTTTGAAGATCTTTTAATGAAGGGCAACCTACTTCCTTCCAAGTTATTCTATCTTTGGATCGCTGTAATAGTTTAGGAAGATTTTTCCTTAAATTTTTGTTTAACTTCTACTTGTTATTCTTTTTTAAAATTTTGTTTGTTTAAGGCAATGGGATTAAATGACTTGCCCAAGGTCACACAGCTAAGAAATTATTAAGTGTCTGAGGCTGGATTTGAACTCCTGACTCCAGGGCCGGTGTTATATCCGCTGTGCCATCTAGCTGTTCTACCTTGTTATTTTTAATTCTGTTCTGTGATGCCAAACAAAACAAAACAAATCCTTCACTATACTTTTGAAGACATATTTTTTTTTAGGTTTTTGCAAGGCAAATGGGGTTAAGTGGCTTGCCCAAGGCCACACTGCTAGGTAATTATTAAGTGTCTGAGACTGGATTTGAACCCAGGTACTCCTGACTCCAGGGCCAGTGCTTTATCTACTGTGCCACCTAGCCACCCCTTTGAAGACATATCTTAAACTATTTCCAATTTCTTTGACTTTTGATCATGTATGATTGCTTCAAGATATCCATATAGTCTGGTTTCCTTGCTTTGGACTCTGTTGAATTTAGCATTGATAATATACAAAGCCTGAAATTCCCTCTACAGACCTCAACTAATCTGGTTAGGCCTCTTAGCTGTAATACAGGGAGGAATTAGAAAAGAAATCAAGTGAGAAATACTCAGGTGTCACAGAATCTTTGACTCTTCCATTATATCCCAGGCAAATGATTAAGCAGCTTCTGCTTCAGAATCTTCAATGAGAGGGAATCCCATTGCTGCTGCTGCTTCTATTACTCCTCATCCTCCACCCCCTTTATTTTTTTAAATTCAGTTTTATTTTCAACTCCAAATTCTTTCCCTCTCACCTTTCCTTCTCCCTGCTCTAAACTGAAAAAAGCAAAAATATCCAAAATCCATTACAAATAAATCCCCACATTGACCATTTCCAGAAATTTAAAAAAAAATTTATACTCATTTTGTACCCTGAGTTGATCACCTCTATCTGGAGGTGGATAGCATGGTTCACATTGAATCCTCTGAAATTGTGACTGGCTATTGTATTGATTAGCAATCTTAAGTTTTTAGAAATTGTTTATCTTTATAATGTCATTGTATTAACTGTTTACCTAGTTCAGCTCACTTCTGATATATATATATAATATATTATATATATATATATCTACTCACTTACAATGTTCATACAAGTTTTTTCATGTTTCTTCTGAAACTTGTCTCCATTTTTTCATAGCCCAATAGTATTATATCACATTCATGTGCCATAACTTGTTCCTCTATTGATAGATACCACTTCAGATTATGATTTCATGGTACCATTATTAAAAGATCTGAGATAAACATTTTTGTACTCATAGGTCATTGTTTTTGTTTGATCTCTTTGAAATATAGCCCTAGTAGTAGTATTACTGAGTCAAAGGAAATGTACAGTTTTAGTAGTTCTGGGAAATAGTTCCAAAATGCTTTCCAGAATGACTAGACTGGTTAGCTCACAGCTCTATCAGTAATACATTAATGTACCTGTTTTCCCACAGCTTTGGAGCATTTGTCGTTTTTTAAAAATTTGAAAAAAACTTTTCTTTTTAAAAAACTTTGCCAATCTGATAGATTAGGGATGGTACCTGATAATTGTTTCATTTGCATTTCTAATTATTAGTGATTTAAAGTACCTTTTAAAAATAAGGCTATTGATAGTTTGGATTTCTTCTGAAAACTGCCTAATTTGTATTTGTTGAGTTTTTATTCATTGGGGGAATGGTTCTTACTTTTCCCTATGTATCTAATAACTGAGATCTTTATCAGAAATTTGCATCAAAGATTTGTCCCCAATTTCCAGCTTTTCTTCTAATTATTGCAGTATTTACTTTATTTGTGCAACATTTTAAATTTTTATGTGACCAAATTATCCATTTTATGTGAACTTCTCTGTCCCTTGTTTTATAACATCTGACATGTAATTTTTTTCCATATTCTTACAATTTGTGAATTTGTGTCTAAATCATGTATACATTTGGAGATTGTGGAGAAGGGTGTGTGTGTGTGTGTGTAGTGTGAAATGTGGGTTTATATATCTAGTTTTCACCAGACTGCCTTTTTGATTTTATCAACACAGTATAGTGACAATAGTCTCATTGTCTTCTGTATATAGTTTTCAGAATCTTTTTTTTTTTTTTTGCAAGGCAGTGGGGTTAAGTGGCTTGCCCAAGGCCACACAGCTAGGCAATTACTTAGTGTCTGAGGCTGGATTTGAATTCAGGTACTCCTGACTCTAGGGCCGGTGCTCTATATACTGTGCCACCTAGCTGCCCCTGTATATAGTTTTGTATGTATGTATTTGCTTCTGTATATGGTAATTTGCTTAGCCTAGCCATAAGCGATCAATATTTATTCAATTATTTAGTTATTTTGTAATTGTATTCCTCTGTGTATAGTAGTCAGTTGAAATCTCCTTTATTTTAGTTTATTTTATATCCTATAACTTTCTTGAATCTGTTAATTGTTTCATTTAGTTTTTTAGTTAACTCTAGAAATTCAGTGCTGCTTGAGGCAGCCAGTGCTTGTAATTTTTTAGAAGCTGTTATTGTTTAAAGGATTTCCCCTATATATGTATGTTATGGAACACTATTGTTCTGTTAGAAACCAGGAAGGGTGGGAATTTAAGGAAGCCTGGAAGGATTTGCATGAACTGATGCTGAGCGAGATGAGCAGAACCTGAAAAAAAACATTGTACACCCTAACAGTAACATAGGGGTGATGATCAACCTTAATGGACTTGCTTATTCCATTAGTGCAATAGTCAGACACAATTTTGGGATATCTGTGATGGAGAATACCATCTGTATCTGGAGAAAGAATTGTGGAGTTTGAACAAAGACCAAAGTGTATTACCTTCAATTTAAAAAAACCCAAACAAAATTATCTTATTATGTAATTTTGCTCTCTTATACTTTATTTTTTTCCCCTTAAAGGACATGGTTTCTCTCTCATCGCATTCAACTTAGATCAGTGTGTACCATGGAAACAATGTAAAGGCTAATAGACTGCCTTCTGGGGGGGGGGGGAAGGGAAGCAAGATTAGGGGGAAAATTGTAAAACTCAAAATCTTTAAAAAAGGGGGGGGCAGCTAGGTGACGCAGTGAATAGAGCACTGGCCCTGGAGTCAGGAGTACCTGAGTTCAAATCCAGCTTCAAAATACTTTATAATTACCTAGTTTGCAAGCCACTTTAACCCCAGTGCCTTGCAAAAACCTTAAAAAAAGAAAAAGCAAATTTACCTTATATCAAGCCTATCTTTTTGCCTTCTAGACTGAAACCAAAAAACCCCACAAAAAAACCGAACCCTCAAATATTTAAAGATAGATTGGCTTTTCCTTCTTACTCTTCCCTCAGGTAAACATTCTGCATTCAGTCTATCTAATTCCCTTATTGCCATCCTGGTCATTCTTTTCTGGAAATGCCATAATTTGTCAGCATTTTTCTAAAAAGATGAGACCTAGAACTGAATAATATCTTACCAATGTGCAGAGTATAGTGGAATTACTTCCTACTTTAATTTGGATGATTTACTTCTCAGTGCAACCTATGATCATGTATACATTTTTGAGTCTGCAGTTCACCTACTTTTTTTACATAAACCATTGTCTAATTGTACTTTCAACCCCTATTTGTGATTAATTTTTTAACTGAATTCCATAATTTTACATTTATTCATATTAAATTTTATCTTATTAGTTAAAACTATAGTTAGCACATTAAGATATTTTTAAGTTCTAGTGTCACATTAAGTGTGCAGCTTCCCCAACTTCTTGTCAACTGAATATTTGATAAGCATGGCATCTACTCCTGTATTGAAGTCAGTGATAAATGGTAAAGAGCAGATCCTTTGGGTCCTATACTTGAAACTTTTCTCCAAGTTGACCTGAACCGATAATGATTACTTTGGGTCAAAACATTCAACTATTTCTGAATCTAATTTTGCTATCATGTAAATCATGATTCTCTATCTTCTCCACAAGAATAACATGAGAGAATTTGACAAATGCTTTACTGAAGTCTAATTTTACATTAGCAGCTTAATTACCCTTTAGTTTACTAGTTTGTCTAGTTAATCTGTTTCATTTACTAACTCGTCTAATTCTTAATACTTATCTTTTATTTGGGCTTGTAGCATAGGGAAAACGATTGTGATCCACTCTGGTGTTTTAAGTTTTTATTCCAGGTTTACATTGCATTATATTGTATTACCCTCATTCCCCTTGTAAAAAGTAGCATATGTTTGTGACCCAGATCCTTAGGGTTATGAGTATAGTTGATATTCATGGTCCGGATTTGAACTCAGGTACTCCTGACTCCAGGGCTGGTGCTCTATCCACTGCGCCACCTAGCCACCCCTAATAACTCTTTACTTGCAAGAATAATTATAATCACATTCATAATATATCATTTGTAGTACTTTACAAGGTACTTTTATATATATTTTGTTGTCATTAGATTTTTCTTCCTCTTCAAAAAAACAAAAGAAAAAGCAAATTGACAAATTGACAAAAAGCAAATTGACAAAAATAATGACAATAATCTCTGATGTTTTATAGAAAAGGGTATAAATTTCTCTCAATCCCTTCAATTTTCCCTTTAACTCTTTGTACTCTGATAAAGGTGGCAGTATTTTGGCATATGGTATAGTCTTTTGCCTCAACTCTGCATTGATTTGGTCTTCAAAGCAAAGTTGTTATTTATGTATGTTATGGTATGTGTGTATATTTTTGGATGATTTATCCTGTAGTACAGGTGAGGAAACTGAGCTCAGAGTGCTTAAGTAATTTGCTCAATATCATACAATTAGGGCTCACATCTTTTGACTCTGAGAATAGTGATATAAATTCAACTTCATGCTACCCTTAGAAGCATCTTAACTTCATTAATAATTTCCTAAAAATATAAAATATTATAAAATTGGGTCAATAGGGTCTTTTTTTTTAGGTTTTTTTTTTGGCAAGGCAAATGGCTTGCCCAAGGCCACACAGCTAGGTAATTATTAAGTATCTGAGACCAGATTTGAACCCAGGTAATCCTGACTCCAGGGCTGGTTCTTTATCCACTGCGGCACCTAGCCGCCCCTCAATAGGGTCTTGAGAATTGATCTCAGATACTAGGTTCATCATAAAAAAACTTTAAAATCTGTAGTTTCCCCCAAAGCATAGAGAAAATAACTGTTTACCCAGCAGTTTATTGTTGTTTAGTACTTTCCAGTTATTCATATTGGAGTCTTGTAGATCATATCTTAGATGAGTATATTTATATTAACTATGTTTTGCCTTTCTAATTTAATTTTTTCTAAGTAAGAAAGGAGAAAATACTGCAAATACTAAAAAAAAAATGGGCAGTTGACTGCTTAGATAGTATTAAGGAGTTTTTATCTTCTCATCCTTACATATATGACTATTTTGGATTGTTGGCTGTCAGTTTATTAGTCCTTTCTGATTATTTAGGAATTTGTGTGTGTGTGTGTGTGTGTGTGTGTGTATGTCTCTGTGTGTGTGTGTGTATTTATATTTATATATACTTTGTGCTAATTGATTAATATTAATTGCATACAAATGATTATATTAGCATATATTAATAGCAATTTATTTTCTTTTAATGTACAAGTAAGCTTATAAAATAAAGCTTTTATCAAGCAAGCTTTAATTTTAGTCTGTCCAAAGTGGTTGCTTTTGTCAATTTTTATTTAAAATCCTTTTTTTTCTGAGTCAACTTAAGTTCTTTGGGGCAAAAAGATTTGGGTACTTGACCCCTGATGTAATCTTCTCTTTCCTCTTCCCTCTTGTGAAGTGATTATTATACTTTATGATATAAGTAGCTTTCATTTTCTTTTGGCTTACACAGAGGGCATTCTAAGAAAAATATGATTCATTGTTGAAACGATTGTTAATAAACCATACTTAACATTCTTCTTTTGAGACATTCAGCATTGATTAAACTTTGAGTTAATTTTTTAAAACTTTTACAGTTATTAGGCTTTTTTGAAAAATTAGAACTTGGTTTTCTTGTGTATGTTAATTTTCTTCCAGGTTTCAACTAGCTGATATTTCAATAACAACTCTAATTTGGGGGAAAATAAGAAGTGTGTGTGTGTGTGTGTGTGTGTGTGTGTGTGTGTGTGTGTGTGTGTAACAATAGTTATAACACAGACAGTAACTAATTTGATCTATAAGATTTTGAAATTTGGTTCTGACCCCAATCACATTTTAGTCTTTGATCCATTTATGTATGTGAACATGCCATTTCCACATAGAAGTTATGTAGCTTAAAGTAGTTCTCTTAGTGTATAATTAGTATACTAAATTAATTATAGACCTTAGTTTGAGAGGCTCATTATTTATTATCTTTACAGGAAAAAAGAAATTCCAGAAAATAAATATTGTACTTCAGTAATATTTTACTTTGTAGTAGGATTTAATTCCATTTTCATTTTATTTTGAAAGGAGAAATTGTTATATTATTCCTTATATGACTTTTAATATTATCTTTGTAATTGGTAATTAAGAGAGCCTTAAGTACAACTAGGGCTATCCTTCCCCCTAGGGAAATCATATACACTTCTTGATTTAGTAGTATCCATCTATCTGAAAACCCTCTCATCAGCCTGACATGATTTTTGAAAATTACAGCATTAGATTCATCTTCATTGGCTTCAGCAAAGATCTTATTAAGTGTAAATGTTACCTGGATAGGTAATTAGATCATTGCCACCTATTCATATGATTATGATGAGAAATTGTTTATTAGACTAGGAAGCAAAGAAATTAGTCCCTTTTGATGGAGAAGAAAAATGATCTGTTGCATGGAGTTAATGCCCAAGAAGAGTCATGTTCCACATTTGAAATTTTCCAGGTAGCAAAGGGTTAGTGTAACAGCCTGGAGTATCAATTTGAGAAATTAGGTTTAGGATTTTTCTCCTGAAGTTAAACTTAACAAAGAACCAAGAAGAGATAAGGAAAACTTAGCCTTCTTCAATAAAACTAAAAGCATTTGAGAGAAGACTTTTTGAGACCTATCATTGCCCCTAGTCATTTTCCTAAGGTTCATTTTCTTGATGGGAAACTTGTATTTATTCTTCTGTCATCTTAGAGGTTCTATGTCCATAGATGTACTTGAATAGTTCCATGTCGATAATGAGATTTAATTGAAGATATTTAGATCTAATTATAAAATAATGAACAGGGACTACTTTCCTCTCACAAAACCAATTTCATTATTTTTTAGTTAATTGTATTAAAAGTTCTAACTTTTCCCCCAAAACAGAAAAGAACAACGTCCTATATCATTAGGAATCTTCCCACTGCCTGCAGGAGATGGACTGCTTACCCCTGATACTCAGAAAGGAATTGATACACCAGGATCAGAACATTGGAAATTCCAAGAATTAAGCCAACCTCGTTCTCATACCAGTCTTAAGGTAAGAATTATTTTGCTTAACTCTCTCTATGCAGCCCCTACTTTGACCCCTTTATTTGTTTATTTTAAGAATTACAGTGTCGATCAAATAGTGGTCACTTAATTAAGTGTTCATTTATTGATTAATTCTTAACCAGGTTTGTTATAAGTATTGGATCATAGTTTTTAAAAAATTATTATGAATTGAAGCAACTTTATTTTTTCTTTTAGAGCAGGGGCTGTCCAACCTTACCTTTATTATTTTATTTGTTTTCCAATTATATACAATAGTAATCTGTACCTATCATTTTTTGTAAGGTTTTGAATTTTACAACCCCCTCCCACAGAAGGCTGTCTGATAGTCTTTACATTATTAACATGCTATACATTGATGTAAATTGAATGTGTTATAAGAGTAAACATAACACCCCCAAGACAATGAGAAGCCTCAAGAATAGTGAGAGAGGGGGGAAAAATGTACTTCAGTCTATGTTCAGATTCCAATGGCTCTGTCTCTAGGGTGAGTTGCTTTCTCTATCATAAGTCCACCAGAGAAGTTGCTTTAATATTTTTCCCACAGTTGTTGTTACAAGCTGTACCTCCACTCTATTTCTCCTCACTCTCATTTATTCTATTCTCTCTCTCTCTCTCTCTCTCTCTCTCTCTCTCTCTCTCTCTCTCTCTCTCTCTCTCTCTCCCCCCCCCCCTTTCATCCTGGCCCTGTCCAAAAGTGTGTTGAATTGAAGTATCCTCTCCCTCAATCTTTCCTCTCTTCTATCACCTATTCTCCCCTTCCCTCCCCCATTCCCCCTTATCCCATCCCTTTCTTCTTATTTTTCTCTAGGGTAAGATAGATTTCCTCACCCTATTAAGTGTGTATGTTATTTCCTCTCTGAGCCATTTCTGATGAGAATGAAGGCCTCACTCATTCCCCCTTGCCTTCCCCCTTTCCACTCCATTGAAAAAGCTTTTTCTTGACTCTTATGTGAAATTTCTTAGCTTCTTCTTCATCTCCTTTCCCTCCCTCCCTCCCAGTACTTTCCTTTATCACCCTTTGACTCCATCTTTTTACTATATATATATATCAATCATTATATTTCACTCCTTCCTATGTCCTGTCTATATATACTCCTTCTAATATCTCTTATAAATGAGAAAGTTCATATGAGTTATCAATTCTTAGCCAGTCAGGACCCATTGATCAGAGCCATAGTGATTTGAGGCCCCAAGATAGCTTGTCAGGGTTTGATGATCAAAATTTACATTCCACTGGACAGAGCACCTGTAGGTAAGGGTATGATTCCCCATGTGGACAGAGAAGAGAGGAGAGGAGAAAGAAGCTGTGTTGCATAAATGGCTAGCATTGGGGCATTTCCTATTTTATTTAGGTTATATTGGGGTATTCTTCATTCTCAGAGGACAATGACATCAGAGATGTGATATTATGACATGTCTAGTGAGTTGGATTTAAGTGAGGAAGAACTTTGCAAAGTTATTAGCCTCACTTTCTCCAGAGCCATCTGGGTTCAGTGACTCGATACGATTTAGTTCAACTTGAAGTGACTCTGGATGCAGTGAGAGACTTTGATTTTTTAGGGTCAAATGTAAGGGCCTTTTAATTGCTCTCAGTTTTGACAGAGGCAATGCCATCCATTCGATGATTAAGGCTCACCTCAAATCATTCTGGTTCTCATCGGTTGGTCAACAGTAGGCCAAACCCCACTTGATGTCAGGGTTGTCTTCGAGAACAAAAGGACAAACAGCAACAACATACATATATATATATATGATATATGATATATGATATATTATACATATTAAATTTAAGTGGTTTTCTGTGTAGGAGTGGTATTACTTCAGTATCCAAACTCATTTTTTTTATCACTATATGGCAGAGGTGTTTAATCTGGGATCTTCTGGTTTTTTATTGTATGTTAGTAAAATTGGTTTACTTTGTAGAAATCCTAATTTTATTTTATAAATTTAAAAGCATTGTTCTGAGAAGAGATTCCTAGGCTATACTAGATTGGCAAAAGGGTCCGTCCAGGACAAAAAAAATGGATATGAACCTCTGGCATCAGGCACTTGTAGGGGGAGGAAATTTACTTAGACAATGCATATGTGCCACTGCTCTGCAATGTATAGTCTTAGAGTGTTTTCTATAGTCAATGTGTTGAGAGAGTTTCCCATGGTCACATAACTAATAGGTGACCAAGGCAGGACTTGAACCCAGACCTTATAAATTCCTGTATATCCCAAATCTCATCATATGAATGTATTTTACAGTATACCTTCTACTATACCAGATCTATTCAGAAGTCCAAATCTCATCCTTCCTGCTTATTTTTTGTTAGGTTGGGAACTAAGAATGATTTTTGCATTTTTTAAAGCACATAATATATTTTAAAAATAAATTTTACATTTTAAAATTTATTCTTAGCTCTTGAACTGTACAGAATGTGATCCACAGACCCCTACATTATAACATTTTGACTGTTCCTTAAAATGTTTATACATGTAGTATGCAAGTCAATTATACCCAGGGTTCCAGTGTTATATAAACTTTAAAATGTGCAAAATATGGAGTGGCTAGGTGGTGAAGTGGATAGAGCACCAGCCCTGGAGTCAGGAGTACCTGAGTTCAAATCTGGCCTCAGACACTTAATAATTACCTAGCTGTGTGGCCTTGGGCAAGCCACTGAACCCCATTGCCTTGGAAAAGCCTAAAAAACAAATGTGCAAAATTCACCTTGACCATATTTACTTAAAACATAACGAACATTAACATGTATTAGTAATAATTTTACTTGCCTTCTTAGACTTCAGTTGTGCTTTTGAAGGATGATTTGGGTTTTCTGGTTTATTTAATGAAACGGTATAGGAATTAATACTTTCTTGTAGAGATATATTTTCTTGTAGAGATTTTCAGAATTATTGGCTAAGCTCAGATACTACTTATGTGCTCGATAAATACTTTTTCTTGGCAGCGATATTGTGGCGTGATTCTTCCTGAAATGCTTTTTGAAAGTAAAGATGGACACAGTCTTTGTCCCTTCTCTGCCTCTCATGTTCAGGTCTAGATGTGCAGTTGCTTATTATCAGGTCAAAGGAAGATTATCAGAAAACAAAGATCATTGTCAAGTCACTTTTTCTTATCCTGCCCTGTCACAACTTGCTCTTGATCCATTGTGTATTGTTTGAGGGTTTTGCTGCAACAGGTTTGAATATACTGACCATGTTTTCTCCCTTCTCTGTCCCATAATTCTTCCCCAAAGTAGGAACAGAAGTCCTGGTAAACTCTCCCACTTTTTTTTTTTAAGATTTTTTCAAGGCAATGGGGTTCAGTGGCTTGCCCAAGGCCACATGGCTAGCTAATTACCAAGTGTCTGAGGTTGGATTTGAACCCAGTTACTCCTGACTCCAGGGTCAGTGCTCTATCTACTATGCCCCCAGCCGCCCCTCCACTCTCCCACTTTTGAGCTGCACCCCACAAAATGAATAAAAAGCGATATTTTTTTTTAGGTTTTTTGCAAGGCAATGGGGTTAAGTGACTTGCCCAAGGTCACACAGCTAGGTAATTATTAAGTGTCTGAGGATGGATTTGAACTCAGTTCCTCCTGACTCTAGGGCCTGTGCTCTATCCACTGTGCCACCTAGCTCCCCCATAATAGACTTAATAAAAAAGGAATCATCAGACTATCTTTTGTTAAAGAATTGCCAAGACAGGATCCCGACTACCCATAAATCTGCTTTGCAGGCTTCAGATGCCCTGAAGTATGGACTGATGGCTGCATTGCCCAGATAAAGGCTATGAAAAGGGGTAGAAAAAGTCTTCTCTCATTTTAGATTGAGCAGAGCAGAAAAAAGGAGAGGGAATGGTTGTAATTCCTGACTTTGTAACAAAAAATGTTTCAATTATTGACTGTATTATTTTACTTTTTTTAAGTTAATAGACTTTTTTTAACTTCTGAATTTTGATTCTGCTTCTCCACTGAAACAGACATCTCTTTTGGAGACCCTGTTTCTTGATTATTTAAAAAAAACAATATTATTAAGTTATTTGACCTTAGGTCACAAAATTCCCTTAGCACTTAGTTCTTTTAGGTGTAAAATGATGGGTTAGTTTAAATCCTTTCATTACAACTCTAATGTTCTGCACAAAGATTCTTTGAATTAATTATGTGCTGTGAAGTGGCATCCCATTTTACATGTATGTGTTCTGCCTTAAACTAGAAAGTCTCAGACAAGTCTTTTTTCAGTGTTTTTCTTTAGCCTAGTTTTTCTATGAAATGCTTGAGATCTAAAATATTCTGGAAAAAAGCAAAACAAAGCTGACCAAGAATAATCAAGGGAACTGAGAGCTAAAGAAAACTGTGATACAAAAAGATATTGGCAGCACAGATGACTTGTCAATTAATACAAAGCTCTTTATTTCTCTGATTTTCCAGTTGAAATTTGCAATTTAGCAATAGAGTTATATTCAGATGATATTGTAAAGAATGCATATTGCTGTATCTTCAAATAATTAGTGAATGGCAAAAAATGCATAGACTCACTCTATGAACACTGAACATATTTTATACCTTTACACAAACTAAGAAAAAGATGCCTATCTCTGATGAAGGGGTAACCAACCCTTCTTGCCACAACTTAGTTGTTTCTCTGTATCCTCTCTCCTCTTGGAGTTTTCATGACATTGCCTTCCCCTCTTCCTCCTTCCTGTCTGAATATTGCTCATTTTTGTTGGCAGGATCTTTCTCCAGTGACCCAGCCGCTAACTGAAGTTTCTGCCCTGAGCTTCTTTCAGTTTTTTCTCTATATTTCTCTTTGTCCTAACTTCAGTTATTATCTCTATGCTGATGATCTCTCTTTTCCTTTCTCTTTACCTACCTAATCACTTTCCTGAACTATTCCAGTAGTATCATCTATTGTTTGGATATTTTGAAATGATTGCTCTATAAGCATATCAACAGAAAATGTTCAATATAGAAGTCAATTTTTTCTCAAAATCTGTTCTTCTCCCAAACTTTATTATATTTTTCCAGTTTTCAAGTTTTACAATCTTGACATCATTCTCATTTCAAGTCTTCACTTTTACCCATTTCATATAACCAGTCATTTGCCAAATATTTTTGTTTCTACCATATCTCTTCTTCTTCTTTTTTTTTTGCAAGGCAAATGGGGTTAAGTGGCTTGCCCAAGGCCACACAGCTAGGTAATTATTAAGTGTCTGAGACCGGATTTGAACCCAGGTACTCCTGACTCCCAGGCAGGTGCTTTATCTACTACACCACCTAGCCGCCCCCATATCTCTTCTTAATAAACAACCACCACCCAATCATCTTTTTTTCTGGACTGTTTAAAATAGGCACCTATAATTGTTATTGCTTTCTTAAGGTTCTCCTCACTCTACTCTATCCTTTACACAGCTGCCACAATGATTTTTCTAAAATAACCTTTCTGACCACATCATGTCTCTATTCGGTAAACTCCAGTGACTTTATGTGATTTCTAGGATCAAATACAAAATTACCTGTTGGCATTTAAAGCATTTAATAATCTGGTCCCTTCCCATCTTTTAAAATTTCTTACACACTGTTTCCTGTCCATGTTCTGCATTCTAACCAAACTGACCTACTTCCTATTCCTTATACAAGATGTGCATCTTTTCTTTCTGTTAATGAATATGGCCTAGGCATCCCAAATTCAAGATGTGTAAAACAAAATGGAACCCATTATTTTCCTCACTAACATTATCCCTTCTCCAGACTTCCCTATTTTTATTTATTGTACCACTATATTGGAGTGGAACTTCCCATCATATGCATAATGGTGTAGATCTTACCAGTTTTACAGAGAGAGGCCATCCAGGAGTTTAGAAGGATTGCTCTTTTTCTTGGAGCTTCTTAGACTTGCTGAAAATATGTTAACTTGTGGGAAGCAGGGCTCTCAAAGTGTCCTCAATTTAACTATTGCTGTTATCTGCTGAAACTAAAACTTATCAATTCCAGTAAGATCAGGGATGAAACTAGGATGCCTTTTATTACCTCTACTATTCAATATAATGTTAGAAATGAGAGAAGAAAAAGAAATTGAAGGAATTAGAATTGGCAGTGAGGAAGAAAAGCTTTAACTCTTTGCAAATAGTATGATGTTATACCTAAGAGAATCCTAGAAAATTAGCTAAAATCATTTGAAACAATAAATTCTGCAAAATAGCAGGATATAAAATCAACCCACATAAATCATACATTTCTATATATGAACAACAAAGGCCAAGGAAAAGAGATAGAAAGAGAAATTTCATTTAAAGTAACTGTAGACAACATAAAATACTTGGAAATCTTTCAAGACAATCCAGAAACTGTATGAACACTAGTACAAAATATTTTTCATTCCAAGTCACATCTAAACAATTGGAAAAAAAAGTCAGTTGCTCTTGGTTTTAGATCAAGGTAATATAATAAAAATGACAATTCTACCTAAATGAAATTACTTATTCAGTGTTATATCAATCAAACTACCAAAAACCTATTTTACAAAGCTAGGAAAAAAAGATAATGAAAGTAAAGCTGATCCTCCTGAGTGCTTCATTGTTCAAGAGAAAAGAACAGATTTAACTCCTCATCCTTGGCATATTGTAATTGTCTTTAAAAGAAATGAGAAAAAATAGCAAAAAGTAACCCAGAAGATCTATTAGGTAAAAGGTAAAAGAATCTTATTTTCTTTAAGCTAGTGCTGGCTTATACAACTCTACGTTTAACTTTTGTCTTTGACTTAGATTACTTTTTGATTTTGAACATACAGCATTCTTTAACATTTGATCTTAAGCTGTCTTATATCTCATTGTAATTTTTCCTACCTGTTTAGTACATTTTCTGCGCACTTTTTTTACTCCTTTTTGAATACTTTTCCCTGTCCAATAATTTTTAATATTCTCTTTTAAAAAAATTATCTATTTCATTAAATATTTCCCAATTATTTGTTGGGAACATTTAACATTCATTTTTAAAAATTTTGGGTTTCAAATTCTCTCCCTCCCACCCCCTTATTGAGAAGGCAAGAAACTTGATACTGATTATACATGTGAAGTCGTGCAAAACATTTCCATATTATCCATGATGTGAAAGAAAACACAAAATAAAGAAACTTTTAAAAAAAGGCATATTCACTGCATCCAGAGGTGATGGCATATTTCATCATGGGTCCCTTGGAATTGTCCTTGATTATTGTCTTCATTATGTATGGTGTTCTGCTTACTTCATTTTACATGAGTTCATATACATCTTCCTAGGTTTTTCTGAAACCATCCTGCTCGTAATTCTTCTTAAATAACAGTATGCCAACAATGACTTCCCTAAGAAAAAAATCCCCAGGACCAGTTGGATTTACAAATGAATTCTATCACACATTTCTTTATATTTTTTTTTCCAATTACATGCAAAGATAGTTTTTTAACATTCATCATTTTGCAAGTTTTTGAGTTCTACATTTTTCTGCCATCCTCCCTTCTTTCCCTCCTCATGGCAGTGAGCAATCTGATACAGGTTTCTACTATCCATTTAAGGAATAGTTAATCCCAATACTATATAAACTATTTGGAAAAAATTGGTAAAAAAGGTATCCTTTCAGATTCCTTTTGTGACACAAATATGGCTTTGATACCCAAAACAGGAAAAGCAAAAACAGAAGGAAAAATGTAGACCAATTTCCCTAATGAATCCTGATGCAAAAATTTCAAATAAAACACTAGCAAGGAGATTACAACAATGTATCACAGAGATCATATACTATGAGCAAAGATCGGTATGATTTATACCAGGAATGCAGGGTTAGCTTTCTATTAGAAAAAAAAACTCAGCATAATTGGCCATATCAATAATAAAATCAATAGAAATTACATGATTATCTCAATAAATGCAGACAAGGCCTTTGGAAAAATATAGTATCCATTCCAATTTTTAAAAAACTCACTAGAAAGCACATTAATGTAGTTTTTCTTGAAATGATAAGTAGTATCTACCTAAAACCAAGAGCAAGCATTATCTCTATTAGGAATCAGAAAGCCTTCCCAGTAGTGAGGCAAAGATGTCTATTTTCCCCATTATTATTATAAAGTATACTAGCATTGCTAGATATCATAAAAGACAAGAAAAAGAAATTGAAGGAATAAAAGTAAGGAATAAGGAAACAGCTATTAATATTTACATATCATACTATGGTATTCTTAGAAAGCTCTATAGAATCAACTAAAATTAGTTGAAATGGTTAACAACTAAAGCAAACTAAAGCAGAATATAAAACGAGTCTACATAAATTGTTAGCATTTCTATATACTACTAGCAAAACTCAGCAAGTGATAGAGAAATTTCATTTAAAATAATTGCACCCAATATGTCTTGGGAATCTACTTGCCCCAGTGCAAACCCAAGAATTAAATGAACACAATTACAAAACACTTCACATAAATAAAGACAAATCTAAACAACTGGAGAAATACTAGTTCATGCTCCCAATGCTCCATGGGGGAGGCCAAGTTGGTATAATAAAAATGACAGCTCTGCTTAAATTAAGTTTCTTATTCAATGCCATTCAAATCAAATTATCAAGGAATTATTTTACAGAGCTAGAAAAAATAGAAACAAAATTCATCTGGAAAAACAATGTCAAGAATACAAATGAAATGGGGGGGTGTTAAGGAAGTTGGCCTAGTAGTTCCAGTTTCAAACTATTACAAAGCAGTATTGATCAAAACAGTCCAGCAGTGGTTAAGAAATAACATGGTGGATCAGAAGAAAGCACAATAGTAAATGACCATAGTTATCTACCTACACAGAGTAATCTAGTGTTTGATGAACCCCAAAATAAAAGCTTTGGGTTGCAATTTTACCAAAATTTTTGGGAAAACTAGAAAGGATTTTGGCAGATACCAAAGCCTAATTTGTAATTTTTTCACAAATTTTGACTTATTAGAATTTTCATTCTGTGTTTTACAGGCCTTTTTTGGTGTATTCCTATGATAGTATCTTTAGCTCATTCTGTTAACCCATACACAGTTTGCCTAAGATTGCCTGATTGTGAGATTCTTAGAAGAAATTATAATAGGATAAAAGAAGATTTGAAAATCTAGGTATAAAACTTAGTGTTAAATTCAATAGAATTACTTGTGTAACTTTCTTGTATTAACCTTTCTTCCGAGATGAAGATCAAAGCCTTTTTCATGTATACTTTTCCTTTATCTAATGTTAGATTTTAAAATTTTTGGATCTAGGAAAAAATAAAATAAATTCCATTCTTCTTTTGGGCTCTCTAATATTAATGTTTTAGCAGCATCAGTAAGTTTTTTTTTATGCCTGTGACTTTGAAATTCCCAGTATTTCCTAGTTATCAAAGTAGGAGAAATGACTAAAGTAAAGAAAAGGTGTTATTTCTTAACCTTTGACTTTTTGTTTTAATCATTACTTGAATTTTTTGTTACCATTCACTGAAGTATATGAAATGTTTTCAAATTGTTTGAGGATGTAATTTAAAAATTGCTGACTTTGAATTGCTGCTGCAAAACTGTTAATAGAAAAATCTGATTTGTTAGTTTTTGCATGTGTCAAGTTAATGGGCAATTTGTGCTGCATTCTTGTGTGGATGTGCTTAGAATACAGAAAAGATAATGTCTCAACAGAACTCAATCACCTTGAGAAGTTTTTTGTCTCTACTTGATTTGAATAAGTTTAGAAATGATTACTGTTAGATTGAATTTTCTCATTTGAATCTGTATATAGTAATTGAAATCTTATTCCTACTGCACTACAATGAATGATTATTATTTATTAAATATATTTTGATCAGCATTATTAAAAATTTAAAGTATTCAATTAACACTTCTTAAATGGGGGGGTATTATGGCATTTCTAATTGTATTTTTTATAATAGCACCCTCTCATATATCACCCTCCAAAAAACTCTCACATCACCAAATGAAGCTCATTAAAAAAAATTGTCTTGAAGTTATTTTAACTTTGAGGATTTTTTGGCATCATTTAAAATAACCAAAAATAATGTATGACTAATACAAAAATAATTCGAAAATATACTATAATAATAAATATGGACGTAAAAATGAGAATTTTATTTTTTATTTTTGCCATTAGAAAAGTTTTGAATATTACCAGTGAAGGTTATTTGAAATATTTCCTATGTATTTTCTGCCCATTTCTCATGTAAAAGGGAGATATAGGCTTTGGCTAGGTTGCACAGTGGATAGAGCACTGGCCCTGGAGTCAAGAGTACCTGAGTTCAAATATGGCCTTAGACACTTTAATAATGACCTAGCTGTGTGGCCTTGGGCAAGCCACTTAACCCGATTGCCTTGCAAAAACTAAAAGAAAGGGGGGGGTTGTGATATGCGAATTACTTGAGTAAAATTAATTAGATGTGGTTTTATTTTGTGAAAGCAGTGGTCATATGTGTGTACACATAAGTTCATTTCTGTGGACCATCAATTAACTCAGAATGATTTTTTAGTTGAAATTGGATTGAGTTGATTTCTTTTTCTTTAGTTCTTTGTCATTTGAGTGTTAGATTTCATGTCATAAAGTGTTTTAAAATCTGTAATTTTTAAGTATGTCTGTCACTCTAGGGAAATATAAAAAGAAGTTAGAGGTAATTATGTGACTATTTGTGTAGTAGACAGGTCTAAAGTTTCCCTTGGATCACTCAAGTCCTCAATGAAACTGATCTCTTACACTGATGCACAAGTGAAATATGATTAAAAAAAATAATAAGAACTGACAAACTATTCCTGCAAAATTTCCTAATCAATCCTCAGGAAACTAAAAGTTATGTCCAGTCACTCTTCAGCATATCTCTTACACCATTGTTGCATTTGCTCTTACATACATGCTTCTGAATGAAGGTGGAGAAAATCACAAAATGGTTCTGATTCCTGTTTGTGTTATACAACCTCAGCTTCGCCCTCTTACCTGCTAAGCAATCCTGCTGTACCTTCCCTCCCAACTTACTGTCCCACTCTCTTACAGGCACTCTTTCAAACCTTCCCATCCCTCTTTAAACTCCCTTCCTCCACTGTCATAGCTAAGAATCTTACGTTATATTTAGCAGAAAAAACTGAGGCACTTCACCTTCTTCCTCATCTCTTATTAATCGGGTGACTTCTGCCTTCACTGCCATTGACATTTGGAAGTGGCCTTGATCCTTATCACGACTAACACCCCCCCTCCAACCCTCCATTTGATCAAGTGATCACATTCTGTCTTGTCTCTTCCAATAGATTACCCTCCTCTCTCCAACAATATTTCACTGGTTTTCATCTCCTTCACTACTTGCTTATTCCCTACTGCCTACAAACATACTCATGTCTCCTTAATCCAGAAAAACTCTTAACTTGCTCTTCCATCCCTGCTAAGTATTATCTCTTTTGACCTTTGTAGCTAAACTTCTCAGAAAGGTCTAGTGGCCTCCACTTTATCTCTTGATTCTCCTTAACCCTTTTACAATCTGGTTTCCATCCACAGAAACTTCTCTCATCAAAATTACTAATACTCTCCAATGGCTCCTTCTCTATCCATTCTTCCTGAGCTCTCTGATCACTCTCTTCTTGATATTCTCGTTTCTCTAGATCTTCAGGAGGACATCATTCTCTCTTGGTTTTTTCCCCTACCTAATCTTGACTGCTCTGGATCTTGACCATGATCCTGCTCTCCAACTGTAGGTTTCCCTCCAGATTCTGTCTGGGCCTTCTTTTCTTCTTCTACATTACTTCATTTGGTAATTTCATCAGATCCCATGGATTTAATTACTGTACTGATGAATCTCAAATCTATTTTTTCTGCCCTGACATCTCTCTGTGGACTTCCAATCTCACATCTTCATCTGCCTTTCAGACATCTTAAACTTAACATATCCAAAACAAAACTCATTTGTCTTTTGCAATACCATCATCAGACCACCTTCAGACCTGTAGTCATCACCAACTCTTCAATAGTCCCCTCCCCCAGCTGTTGTTAAGGCCTATTGATCTCACCTTTGCAACATTTCTGGAATATTCCCTTCTCTCCTCTGACACTGCCATCAATCTAGTGCATGCCCTCATTTCCTGATGCCTTGATTACTACAAAAGCTGGTAGATCTACTCTCCCTACTTCACTCCATCCATCAGCTACTAAAGTGAGTTTTCTAAAATATAGGTCCAGGGGCAGCTAGGTGGCACAGTGGATAGAGCACCAGCCCTGGAGTTGGAAGTACCTGAGTCCAAATTTGACCTCAGACACTTAATAATTACCTAGCTGTGTGGCCTTGGGCAAGCCACTTAACCCCATTGCCTTGTAAAAACTAAAAACTAAGATAAAATAAAATATAGGTCCAAATGTTCAATGTTGGAAGGAATGTGGGAAATCTGGGATACTGATACATTGTTGATAGAGTTGTGAACTGATCCAACTTTTCTGGAGAGCAATTTGGAATTTTACCCAAAGGGCAATGAAAGAAAAAGGGTAAAAAGGGTACAAAAATATTTATAGCAGCTTTGTTTGTAGTGACAAAGAATTGGAAATTGTGTGAATGTCCATCAACTGGAGAATGGTTGAACAAATTGTGGTACATGTATGTTATGGAACACTATTCTTCTATTAGAAACCAAGAGGGATGGGATTTCAGAGAAACCTGGAAAGACTTGCATAAATTGATACTGAGTGAGGTGAGCAGAACCAGAAGAACATTGTACCACCCTAATAGCAACATGGGAGTGATGATCAACCTTAATGGACTTGCTCATTCCATCAATGCAGTAATCATGGACAATTTTAGAGTATCTGTGATGGAGAATACCATCTGTATACAGAGAAAGAATTATGAAGTTTAAACAAAGACAAAAGTCTATTACCTTCAATTTAAAAAAAGTTGTCTTATGTACTACATAATTTTCTTCAAGATTTCAGCTGTCTTCTTCCTCCATTGATACAGCCTTCTTCTCCCACTGGTTGAGTTCCTCCTAGAATCTGTCAGTTATTTTTGTGCTTTATATTTAAGGACGATAAATTCCTAATTTTTGCTAGATATGTGTACTTGTGTGACTTTCAAGACTGATGACATATAGAAGTACTTTCCACAAGCCTACAAGTTGTCTTTGGTTTATAATTGGCACCAACTCCAGATCCTATCATTCTCTATCTAGCCCATTTGACTTTTACTCAGTCCTTGGCCTTAAAATCCTACTGTTTTGATATATGTCAAACTATCTGTATTACAACTGCTTCCTAGAATTTGGCAGTTTAGCCCTGTCTCTACAACAGTACCTCTACTGAGCCCATTTAAGCCAAGTGTTGATGATAATTAACAGAAAGTATGGTAAATATTCATAGAAATTCTGGAATTGCTAACTTTTTTAATACCAGTTTCTATATTTGACACCTAATTCATTTTTGCAGTATTGACTTCCTTTTAAGAGAATATATCTATTATGTACATCTAATGAGAATGTATTTATTTTCAAATTTATGTATATGTATGATATGCATTATATGTATGTAAACTACACATATATAATAATTTGATTGAATTGAATATGTGATCTTACATACTTCAAATCTGTGCTTTTGTTGGAATGGCTACTTCCTCTCATAGAGTATGCAGATTTCATACTATGCCTTGTAATTTTTTAGGAACCTGGGACATAACATCCTATGAAATTACACAGGGAATTTCCCTCCCTGTGATAGGATCATGTATCTCTTGACCATTATATGGGCACACTAAATATTGATGATGATATGCTAGAGAGTCAGCCCATCTCCTTTTCCAGTATCTTTTACCCTACTTCTTCTATAGAATTAATCATTCAATAATGTGCTGCTCATTTATTGATTTTTTTAAATCTCTGTATATTATTTAACTTTTTTCAGTTTTCAATTATCTTAATTACATAATTTGGTGTATTGAAATTTTATTGGAGAATTCTCTGGATAACTTGACTTTCTAGCATTTTTATGTACCCATTCAAAAAATAAGACCAAGTTATTCAAATGTATTTAGAAAGTATGTTTACAATTTTTAGGATGAACTGTCTGATATTAGCCAAGGAGGTTCAAAGGCTACAACTCCAGCATCAACAGCTGCTTCAGATGTTGCAACAATTCCTACTGACACTCCTTTGAAGGAGGACAATGAAGGCTATTTGAAGGCTGCAGATAAATCCGAGACAGGCAAGCATATTGAAGTACAGGTAGCTCAAGATACTAGGAGTGTGTCGATTGGTAAGTGTCTCTTAATTTTGTTTCTTTAGCATTTGTAGGTTGGTTGTTTTGTTACCTGCTTTGGTTATTGTTTGTTTTAGTGCTAAACAAAGACTTATTGTACCCTGTAGTAAGCAAAGTCATGATGATGAATAACAATCTTAAAAATGACAGAGGTGTAGGGAAAGGGAGGAGAAAAGAGAACAGCCAAGAAGAAAGCTTTGGCCTGATATATTCCAGCATTTTTTACTTATGACAAAGCTATATAGAGAGGCTGTAACTTGTGTTTTTTTTTCCCTCTGTTTTGATCTCATCTCGGATAAAATATGCCAAGGATATTCTAACTCTTTGTGTTCTTTGGAATGTGAAAGTTCAAGAGATCTCTTAAAATATTTATAAGTTAATGATAATGCACAAACATAAGAACGTGACATATTGATGGCTAATGCTTATACAAAAATTTGTCTTTTCTCAGGCTCTAATGAAAATGAAGATAAATCAGAAGTGCAAGCAATCATTGAATCCACTCCTGAGTTGGATATGGATAAAGATCTTAGTGGATATAAAGGCTCCAGGTATTTCAGGATGTTGTTTCTATTAACTTAGCCTTTCGTTTAAGTGAAACAAAAACATGAGATGCTTTTTTTTTTCTACAAACATCATAACTTCAGTCAATTTGACATTTTTAATCCTATTGTGCTACATGGGGAATTCAGGTACTTTGTTGTGGACTAATAATAATAATAGTAGTAGTGGGGGGGGTGGGGATTGAAGTAGCATAATGGATACAGTAGTGAGCCTGAAGTCAGGAAGATGTATCTTCTTGTTCAAATTTGACTTTGGATACTTACTAGCTGGGTGCCTCTGGACAAGTCACTTAATCTTGTGACCTCAGTTTTCTCATTTGTAAAATGAATTGGAAAAAGGATATGACAAACCACTCCAGAATCTTTGCCAAGAAAACCCCGTGGGGTGATGAAGAGTTGGATGCAGCTGGACAGCAACAGTAATAGCTCTATTTAATACCTTAAGGTTTGAAAAATGCTTTACATAAGGTTATTTTGTTTGATCCTTATGGCCATTCTGGGAGACAGGTGGTATTATTTGCCCTTATTTTACAGTTAAGGAAAATGAGATTGAGAGAAGGTTACAAACTTGCCTAGGGGCACATATCTTGGGAGTATTGGATGCAAAATTCAAACTGAAATCTTTCTGAGTATAGGTTCAATATTATCCACTGTTAACAGCTAGATACCTAGTTTTAAATCAAGTTAATGAATGCCTGTTGCTCTTGAAACTGAACTTTTTGTAGTTTAGAAAATTTGGCCTTACTTATTTCATACTTTTTTTAATACTATAATTTATCATTTGACATTTCCTAGTGGATTTAAGGACCAGGATGTTTGTTTATTGTTGTTCTGCAGTTTATCCAATTTTTCATGACCTGATTTGGGATTTTCTTGGCAAAGTTACTGGAATCATTTGTCATTGTCTTCTCTAGGTCATTTTACAGATAAGGAACTGAAGCAAGCACAGTTAAGTGACTTGCCCAGGGTCACACAGCTAATAAGTTTCTGAGGATGAATTTTTACTCAGGAAGTTGGATCTTCCTAATACCAAGCTCAGTGCTCTATCTAATGTACCACCTAGCTGCCCCTTCCAGGACAATGTAGAGATGTAGAAAATGATAATTAAGGGTTAATTGTAGTTGCTATGAAGAGAAAAGTGGTATTTTGGAGAGCACTATTCCTTGGCTCCTTCCTTAGACCTAAGAGATTTCATGACTTCCCTTATCTCCTTATATAATTATCAGTGATAATCATAATTAGAGATTAACAGGGGAAAGACATTATCTTATGTGGCACTCTCCTGTGGTAACTATTTGTGTAATTGATAAAATGAGAATTAGTTATCTACAGCCTGGTCAGGATATTTAAAGTTACACTAAAATTCAGGGCTAAAATTACACTAAAATTAATTTCTTTCATTCATTGTCTATTTTAAAGCAAGTATTGTGATAGATTTTTGTCGAAACCTCTTTATCTCATTCTTCCCCCCCACAAATATTGATAAATATTTAATAATCTCTCTGAACAGTAAGCCTAAACTTAAAAAGAATCTGTTAAATAATCATTTATATTATATTTAAATTAAATAATAGTTTTATTCCTAAATAATATAGCTCAGATATCCATTTTACAGTGTGGTAAAAAGACCTTAATTGTTTTGCTATTCTCTTGCATAGCACTCCTACCAAAGGCATAGAGAACAAAGCTTTTGACAGAAATACGGAATCTCTTTTTGAAGAACTGTCTTCAGCTGGTTCTGGCTTGATTGGAGATGTAGATGAAGGAGCAGATTTACTGGGTATGGCAGCTTGAGCAAAGCATTATTTTTTTACTGGTTAGAAAAAGAATTTCCATGTTTGTTGATTTATAAAAACTTCCCAAGCCTGATTACTTCCTTTAGAGGGCTGCTGCAACTGTCATAACTTACTGTGAAGGTGAAATTGGTGATTATAGAAATCTTAACCAAAAGATACTTTTGAATAAATCCAAAGACTAGCTTTATTTGAAATTGTATTTGTACTTATTATCTTATAAGAGCTTTGATCATTAAAGCTTATACATATTTTAAATATGTAATCTAATTTTAAAAATTTGCCTTCTGAAAATTTAAATTTTCTTTAAGAATAATTATCCAAGCAACTTAAATCATATAGCCAAACATTGTAGTTTGTTTTGTGAACAAATGTTGCTACTGTTGATTTTTTTTAAAACATAAGAATCATCCCACATTATCATTTAGCAAATACTTTAAAGGGAAAAATATATAATAGCTGGCCTCTATATTTTTATTTTCTATGGCTCTAAAAAGTTGTGTGATATTTTATCAGTTTTTTTTTTTTGGTTAATGAGCCTAATTTTCCAGATGGTTGATAAATAACAGTTCTTAGATTTTAGTCTTTTATACCATCTCTTAATTGATAGACAAAGATTGGTTTAAATAAGAAAATCAGAAAGTTACCTATCATTATTTACTATCTGATTGATTGATATCAACCTGTCTGCTCCCTGCCTGTACTAGTAGTCTTCTAAATTTCCTTAAACACCAACTCCTTGTAACTCGGTCATATATCTTGATCACTTTCTAAAAAAAAAAAAAGTCACATGAAAATGTATTCTTTATCTTGATTCAAATAGTAGATGGGTGATTTTACTCTGATTAAGTTTTTGTAATTTTAAAAGTTATCAGATTTTCTCTTTCAATTTTATGCAAAGTAGTATTTTTTAAATATTCCTTTCCACCTTCAAAAGTGAATAATTTTCTGCCAACCAAAGCCAAAAAACAAAGCTAAGATACTTAGTTTAAGAATTTTAAGGATAGTTGGGTTATTCAAATTCTCATTTAGGTTTTTATAGCTATTAGAATGGAAGAAACATTATATTTCATGTAAAACTAGACTTTTCTTTTTATTTATTCATGTTAATCATATCTTGGTTCTTTAGTTGGGACTTTTTATTTCAGGAGAAATCTTTGTTGGAAATATGTATTAACTATTTTTCAGAGAATACAATTTAAAAATTTATGTTTTCTATATAATATCTTTAATTCTTTAGTACTATAGTGTTATATGTTTTTTAATATCTGGTTTGGTTAACCATTTCTTTTCTCTCATTTGAAATTAATGTGAGCTTAGTTATTAGTCTCCTAAAACAAGCTAATTGAGATTCTCCAATATCTTTTCTCTTGGGCTGCTTACCCAGGAGAATATTCTGGTGTGTATGTTTTTAAATGCATTCAAATTGCTGCTTCTACAGTTAGGCGTTCTTGGCTGCTGTTGTCATTCAATGCATTCTCTTCATTTTTCTGCTCACTGATTTTTTTACCCTGCATATTTTTTCAGCTTTTAGGCCTTTTCTCCCAATTTGTGTAAGTTTCTGCAAACATGGTTATTAAGCTAGAGCCTATTTTTTCCATGTATGTACTTATATTATCAAATTTATTATTTTATAAAGAAATTATTTAATATTTAATATGTTAACTTCTTTATATATTTAAATATTAACTAGAAGACTTAATTTTTTCAGTATCCAAAGACAAAACATTTCTAACAATAAATAAAATAGATTTCAAAGTAAATTATTTCTGATTTAAAATTTAAAATTGTTTTAAAAATTTCTTTTAAAAAATAATTTTTAGGAATATCGGAAGTTTGATCTTTTATGTATTATATTGAATGGGAAACCAGTTGAAGGAAATAAGCATTTATATAGTGCCTACTTTTATGTCAGGCATTTTACTGTATGCACTTTTTTACAATTGTTATCTTTTTTGATCTCAGTGAATTCCCTTTCTCTCTGAAGATGGATTTTTTTTTGTTTTTGTTTAAAATTCTTTTAAATCATTAAAAATATTTTCCTCGTTAGGGACTGGCTAACTTAACTACAGTTTTCTTAATTATCTCTTTATGGTATATTCACCCAACTTAATCTGCTAAATGAGAAATTAGAAATATTGCAATTGTCATAGTCTTTGTTTCCAAAATCAGTAGTATTGGGGTATGGGTTTGTGTCTCTATTTCTCTGTCTATATGTACATGAGAAAGAGATAAAAAGCATACTGTTTTCATTTGCTTTTTTAAAAATTTGGGATTTATATGAGTGAATACATAATTTCACCTCCATTTTTCTTAAAATGCTTTAAATGGAAACTTATTTCCCACAGTGTTATCTGTGAAAACTGTTGCTTTGAATGTCTTGCATGTAGATTTTTTTAGCGTTTCCTGAAAATTACTGATCCAGATCATTATCAGTTTGACATTTAATAAAAAGAACTTCAAATAATTGATTGTGGACTTAAGCTTATTTATTTTCAATATGAGGCCAAATTAGAAAAATTATTTGTTTGGACTTCAGAGTATGCAGTTTTCTTGGAAAGGGCTTATCAATAGTAGATCATCTTCCTAAGCTACAAAAGGCCTCTTCCATCACTTCTTCCTGTCCTCACATCAGAATCCTCCAACCATACCATCGTGATTCCCAGTCTTTGTTATTAGTTGTGTTTTTCACAAAGTTCATAAAACTTTATAGATAATCAATCAATGCTCATATTGTTTCTTACATGAAACGTTTCTTGTTCTTTGTTTTTGCTCTACACGGAATGCATGGGCTTTAAGACCATAATTTCTTGGGTAAGGTGCCATCTGCTTTGGGGTACTGCAAAGCTTTTTCACTTTCTTTGTCTTTTGTTTATACATCCACTCTATTTGTAAACTCTGTTTATAAATGTATTATCAGAAGCATAGTCTCCATTAAAAAAAGATTTGGATTAAGCCCTTTAATTATTCTATATTTCTAATTTTGATGTAAAGCATATTATGTAAAGTATATGAATATATTATAAAAAGTTTAAAGCTTTTCAGATTTCTACTCCTTTCATTTCCTCATTGATATTTTTAGTAATTTAAATTGATTCATGTTTTTACACCACCTTCATTTCATTGAATTTTTAATTGGGTTGAGTGTCAGCTCTCCATAAGCCAACATTTCCTGTTTTGGTATTTAGCAGAATTCCTGATTTTTTAAAAAATAGATTCTCTTTGGAAAAGGAAGAAAGCATTAGTTATGAAGGATAAAACAATACAATTTGTGGCCTCATATTTTTCTAGAAATTTATAGGTTCTTAATCTGTGGGGATGTTTGCCAAAAGAAATTGAAAGCATACTGATTAAAATTGTAAAATAACTAGCATAGTTTTAAGTTGATCATCTTTTTTCCCCAAATTCATTGTCATTTTTTTTTCTTATTTTGAAGGAATGGGTCGTGAAGTTGAGAATCTTATTCTAGAAAACACACAACTCTTAGAAACCAAGTAAGTATTCACAGAATTTTAATATTACAGCTTATATTCCATCATTATTTCCTCCTCAATCACTTTATCCAACCAGAGGATGCATTTCCCAAGTTCCCTTTTTTTTTATGTACATCTAATTAGAGTGCATGCTATATAGTCCACATATCTTTGGTGTATCCTAGTTCTTGATTTCCTTTCTGGGCTCTGTATGCATTTCTGATTATATTCTGAAATCTTTTGTCAGTCACTTTTTGGGGGAGTTTGTCTTGTTGGAGACCAAATGATGTCTTTACCCAAAGCTTTTTAGTTTTTGACACATAATGAAAAAAAAAAGCAATGGCTTGCATTTATATAACAATATTAAGGTTTGTTAAGCATTTAATATATGCTATCCTATTTAGTCCTCACAACAGCCCTCTGAAGTAGATATGATTCTTCTCATTCTACAAATGAGGAAACTGAGGCTTACAGAATTGTACTCACATAACCATAATCACATAACTATTATGAATCTGAGGCCAGGATTTGTACTCAGGTTTTCTCAGCTTCAAGTCAAATGCTTTATTCATTGGACTTTTTGGCATGTCATATCTAGTTTCATTCTTATAACAACACTGTGAGGTAGAAGTGTTACTGTAATCCTCATTTTACAGAGGGGAAAACTGAAATTGAGAAAAGTTATGTGACTCTATTCCAGGTCTAGTAAATATTGAGGATAGTATTCTAACTTGTCTTCCTGACTTCAGTTTATTACACCACCTTGCTGCCACATCCTAAAGAGAGGATAAGTCAATTTCTTAGTTCCATAACATTTTTAAATTTGTATTCTATCTTAAATTTTTTTTCAGATTTTACTTTTATAGTTGCTTTGTTTTCCTTGTTTACATTATGCCTCTTATTTTATATCCTGTTCCTCTGTGTGGGAAGAGGACAGAATATACACCAGAATTTTCCTTTCAAATTATAAATAATTTTTCTGTTTGCAAAAACAGAAATGAGTAACCTTTAAGTTTTCCTCTCTTTTTACCATTTAGTTCCTTGCAGTTAAAATGCTAAGAGAGCAACATCACTTTGGTTTCTTTGACTGTTACACAAAGAACCTAGTGAATGACCTGAATCCTAGCTCTTACAGTAAATTTTGGGACTTTGAGCCAGTGGTTTATCTTCTCTTAGCCTCAGTGTCTTCATAAGATACATATCTTACATGGTAGTGTTGTGTGGGAGGTACCTTTTCTATATTAATGTGATTTGTGTAAATAGCATTCTTATTTTTTCCTCTATTTGTTAAAATACAGAGACTTTATTCATTTTTCCCCCCCATTCCAAATTCTCTCCGATACCATACCTCCACCCATTGAGAATACAAGAAAAGCAAAACCTACTTCGAATATGTGTAGTCATGGAAGACAAATTTCCAGATTAACCATGTTCTTCTTCATGCTCCCCTTGCTAAAGAAAAAAAAAGAAAAAATATACTTTAGCCTGCAATTTTGCTTCATTTCTCTTATCTGAATGTAGATAGCATGTTTCATGAATCCTTTGAAATTGTGGTGTGGATCATTGGGTTGATCATAGTTACTAATATCTTTACAATAAAAGCTGCCACTGTATAGATTGTTGTCATTATTTCATCCAGGTCTTCCTAGATTTACCTGAAGCCATCCCCTTCATTTCTTATAACTTAATAATATTCTGTCATATTCATATGCCACAGTTTATTCAACCATTTCCAGTTGATGAGCATCTTCTCAGTTTCCAGCACAAAAAAGAGATGCTATAAATATTTTTGTTCAAATACATAATTTTATTCTTTCTTTGAACACATTGAGATAAAAGCCCTAGAATAAGTACTGCCAGGTCAAATGGGGACATGCATAGTAGTTTTATAGCTTCTTTGGCATGGTTTTAAAGTGCTATCCAGAATGGTTGGATTAGTTCATAGCTCTATCAAAACAGTAACATTAGTTAGCATTCTTGTTTTCCAAAGTCCTTTAGAGCATTTGTCATTTTTCTTTTTTGTCATCTTAGCCAATCTGATGAGTTTGAGTTAGTGTTTCAGTGTGTTTAATTTTCATTTCTCTATTTTTTAGTGATTTAGAGCATTTTATATAGTTTTTGATTACTTTGATTTCTTCTGAAAAATGTCTATTTTTGACCTTTGGCATCTATAAATTAGGAAATTACTCTTGTAATTCATTTGGTTCAGTTCATTTTAGAAATGAGACCTTTATAATAGAACCTTGCTGTAAATTTTTTTCAATTTCCTGCATTTCTTCTCATTTTAGTGCAAAAACTAGCATTTATATTGTTAACTATGATTTTTGCTATGCAGAAATGCTTTGAATGTAGTGAAGAATGATCTAATAGCAAAAGTGGATGAGTTGACCTGTGAGAAGGATGTGCTTCAAGGAGAACTTGAGGCTGTGAAGCAAGCCAAACTGAAACTGGAGGAGAAGAACAAAGAATTGGAAGAAGAGCTTAGAAAGTGAGTAACTATTTCTTTAAATAACTTCACTTTAAATTGAATCAAATCATGGAATTTGAAACATGGGCATAGCATTAAAAATAATAAGCCTGAAAATAGTTTTATTGAAAGTTTTGCTTGAAAACCAATATCATAATGACGATTCTTGAGTACCTAATCATTATTTTGTACTCTTCAAAAAAGATTCCTTTAACTCAGCTTGAATCACATTTATTTATTTATTTGTCTAGAGCTCGAGCAGAAGCAGAAGAAGCAAGGCAAAAAGCAAAAGATGATGATGATGTAAGTATAACATTTTATGTGGTCTGTACAACAAGCTTTTTTCCCATTGCACTGTACTAGTTTTGTAGAGAAAGTTGGTTTATTTACTTTGAGAGTGTAACATTTTAAATGTGGAGTAATGGTGTTAATCATTTCAGTTGAATCTGAATCTTTGTGTAACTCGTTTGGGATTTTCTTGTCAGAGATATTGAAGTGGTTTGCCATTGTCTTCTCTAGCTCATTTTACAGACAAGAAAGCTGAGGAAAACAGGGTTAAGTGACTTGCCCAGGATCAGATAGTGAATGTATGGGGCAGGATTTAAACTTGGAGAATTAACCTTCCATAGCCCAGCATTCTATCACCTGTGCCACCTAGTCATTGTGCTCCATATAGGGAATAAAAAGCCCTGTAAAGAAAAATGGAATCTGTTTTGTTGACAGCATAGTTGAAGAGTCTCTTGTGTCATCTTAGCATTCCTCAAGTAACCCTATAGTTGTCTGTTAATGTGACCGAATTATAGAAATCAACTGATGACTGAAATCCTTTAGCATATACTTGTTAATTAATTCCTTCACTGCCTTTAAAGAAAGGTGACAATTCTCATTCTCTCTCAATATGAAATGTGCTTTGGGGCAGAGGTACCAATTTGTACTAATATGTTCCTGTATGCTAAGAGATATTGGTGTACTGGAGCTAGCTCATACAGCCTCATGAGAGCCAACTTTTACGTTTTCTTTGTGTGAGCATTTATACTTAGAAATTGAAAATACTGCAAATGAGGGCTTGATTTATTGTTTGTTGATTATTTAGATTTAGGAAAGTGATGGAGATAATGTTAATAATAAAGAATAAACATTAAAATGCATCATGTGCACACTCTCTCTTCTCTTCGCCCCAGCCATTTGTTAAAATTTATCATTGCACTGCAGCTAAGAATCCTCTTCATCTTAGTATGATTGTGTAGGACAGTTAGCTGAATTTAAGAAGAGGTCACTTGATTATGGAACAGCAAAGCTAACTATCCTACATGGCAATCAATCCCTCCTTGGCAAATTAGCAAAGTGACCTAACTAACTATACCAAAGTAATGTTTACTTTCTCTCCATATTCATTATTGTTAATTTACAATAAATTGTGACTTCACTAGGTCTGTTTTTCATTCCTGTGGATACAGATTGCAGTCCATCTAAACCCTATCCTATAGGACTTTTGTCCACAATCCCCTGTAAAACCTTTAGAGGAGGTGTATCTAATACACAGTCTTCAAAGCCCATAACTTGCATTTTCATTATCATACTTTCATTATCATTTTCATAATTGCATTTATTTTCATTATCATACTTCTTGGTAAGATGAGTTACATAGTCATAAGTAAATATTAAATTATATATGCAATCCTTGATGATTTTTTGTTGGGCCCAGAAGAGCTCTAAAAAGTTGGACATCCATGCTCTTAGAGCAATCCATCCAAAGGCTTGGGTCCATTCTCCCTCCCTCTTGACATTGTGTGAGCAACAGTAGAGCATCTGGGTTTCTCTTTTAGTATTCTTTGCTCTTCCTATAATATGCATTATTACTGAAAAAAAGGGGTTATTTGTTTGTGAAATTCCTCCATCTGTATTCAGAATGCCTCAGGATCCAATGGAAGAGTTATTTTTAAATCTTTGGCATATAAATAAAACTTTTAATTTTTTATGTAAAAAATTTAGTGCCTTAATTCTTAATTAAAGGCTTGCATTTGGAGTCTGATCACCTAGATCAGACTTAGCTAACCTGTTTCTTTCTCTCTAAAATGAAGTAGGTGACTTGGAATATTTCTTTTAGCTCTAAAGCCCTGATTCTATAATTCTAATATTGTAGCAGTTGGTTGTTAAAATTTTGCAGTTTTTTGGTGTTTTGCTGTTATTTTTTGCAGTTACATTGTTGGTGGCATATTATATATCATTTTAGTTGAACTTCTTAGTTCCCTGCCCTATAGAAACTCTTGTTCAAAGAATGTGGACATTGTAGGACATCTTTTGCATATTTTATATTATTGCATAGTATTTTAATTTCTATCTTATTATTTATACTTTGTATCACTAACTTTTTAAATCTTTGCCCCCACTTAATTATCAATATCTGCATAATTTCTTTGTCCCTATTCATCATTAATAAGTTAGTAGATTATAATTATTTTATATGTTGAAATTTAGAAATCTAACATGGTGGAATGGATAGAGATAGAGGCCTTAGAGTTATGTCACACAGACTGGCTCTGACTCTAGTCAAGTCATAACTTGCCATTGTGTGAGCAACCCTCTGGGGAATCTGGCAGAGTAGTGGGGACACGTGCGCGTGTGCACGCGCACACACACACACACACACACACACACACACACACACACAGAATGTTTGACCAAATATTTGAAAAAGTGACAAAATTCACTTTTGTTTTCGTTTTTGTTTTAATTCTGTAAGAATTGAAGAATAGATCTCTTCAAATCCATTGTGAACTTAAATAGTGATTATGTTGTTTTTTTTTTCCTTTTTTTATAGAGTGATATACCCACAGCTCAAAGAAAACGGTTTACTCGAGTAGAGATGGCACGTGTCCTCATGGAAAGAAACCAATATAAAGAGAGGTTGATGGAGCTACAAGAAGCTGTTCGATGGACAGAGATGATAAGGTTTGTGTTGAAAGGATCCCATTTTTTGTGTTCCCTGTTACTGTTTGATGTCTCATTCTTTCAGTCTTTAGATCCCTGCTTCATTGTTTCCTTAGTCCAGCGAGTTTATATTCAGTTTATATTCAAAATAATGCTACCAACCTAGTAACAGAATTGCATCAATGAGAGTTGTTTTCATAATGGCCAAACTCTTGTCATCTTTTTTTGTTTTGTTTTGCTTTTTGCAAGGCAAATGGGGTAAAGTGGCTTGCCCAAGGCCACACAGCTAGGTAATTATTAAGTGTCTGAGGCTATATTTGAACCCAGGTACTCCTGACTCCAGGGCTGGTGCTTTATCCACTATGCCACCTAGCTGCCCCACTCTTGTTATCTTAATAGCTTAGCAGTAGTTGTCAGCTCATGAGGAAGTACTCATCATCCCATGTGATACAGGACTCTATTATTCATTTAATCTTTACTGATGTCTTTTTTTTTTTTAAGTTTTTTTTGCAAGGCAGTGGGGTTAAGTGGCTTGCCCAAGGCCACACAGCTAGGTAATTATTGTTTGAGGCCGGATTTGAACTCCGGTGCTCTTGACTTCAGGGCCGGTGCTCTATCCACTGTGCCACCTAGCTATTTCCCATATTACTTTCTCTCTTTTATTTTTTATTTTTTTATTTTTTCTCATTTTGTACAAATTTTTTTTTACATTAATAAAATATTCTTGTTAAAGAGTAAACGAAATACCCCCTCCCACCATGAATATAGAATTGGCTTGAGTGATAAAATAAAGGGGAGAGAAAAAAAATTAAAATAAAAAAATAGTAATAATTGTAGGTATGGCCAAGTGGCGCAATGGACAAAGCACCAGCCCTGGAGCCACGAGCACCTGAGCCCACATCCAGCCCCATAGACCCAACAATCACCCAGCCGTGTGACATGCAAGCCACCCGATCCCCACTGTCCTGCAAAAACCAAAAAGAAGGATAAAAAAGACCCAAAATAAAATAAAATAGTAATAATAGTAGGGTTGGCTGGGTGGCAGACAGAGCATTCGTCCTTGAGCCAGGAGCACCCGAGTCCAAATCCGGCCTCAGACACCCAAAGATCACCCTGCTATGTGGCCCCAGGCAGGCCACCCAGACCCATTTGCCCTGCACCCCCCCCCCCAAATAATAATAATAATAAAAAATGAGCTTCAGTCTTTGTTCCAACACCAACAACTCTGTTGCGGGTGGATCACATTCTTTATGGTAAGTCCATATTTTTCCAACGTTGCCATTGCTGATCGTAACTCCCTCCTTTCTTATTTCTCCATTACCATGTACTATATTTTCTCTCTCCTTTCACTCTGACTCTGCTGTAGGGTATCTGAGTTGCGCAGCAGACAGATCCCTGGTCCTGGGGCCAAGAGGCCCCGAGCCCCCCTAACACCCCTTAGGCCCAGAATCCACCTGGCCCTATGGTCCCGGACAGGCCTTCCATTCCCAGCCCCTTGCAAGAAGTAAAAAAGAAAATGTGTTATATCTGACCACCCTCCCCCCATGGTCCATCCTCTCCTCCTTCATTCACATCCCCACCCCTTCCCCCTGCTCCCCCCTCCTTCTTACTTCATATGTCTATACCCCATTGAGTATATTTGCTGTTTCCTCTCCTAACCATCTCTGATGAGAGCAAAGGTTCCCTCATTCCCCCTTGCCTCTCCCCTTCCATATCATTGCAATAGCTCATTGTAATAAAGAAAAATCTTATTATATGAAATATCTTGGCCTATTCCCCCTCTCCTTTTTCTTTCTCCTATTACATTTCCTTTTTTTTCTATTGACTCCATTTTTACACCATATTTTATCTTCGAATTCAGCTTTCTCCTGTGCTTCAACTGTAAAAGCTCCCTCTACCTGCTCTATTAACTGAGAAGGTTCATATGAGTATTATCAGTGTCATTTTTCTATGCAGGAATACATGCAGTTCATCATCATTAAGTCCCTCATATTTTCCCCCTCTCCTCCAATCTCCTTCACCTGAGTCCTGTATCTGAAGATCAAACCTTCTGTTCAGCTTTGGTCATTCCAACAGGAACATTTGAAATTCCCCTGGTTCATTGAAAGTCCATCTTTTTCCCTGGAAGAGGACATTCAGCCTTACTGGGTAGTTGATTCTTGGCTGCATTCTAAGCTCTTTTGCCTTCTGGTATATTATATTCCAAGCCCTACGAGCTTCCAATGTAGTTGCTGCTAAGTCCTGTGTGATCCTGACTGCAGCTCCACGATATTTGAACTGTGTCCTTCTGGCTGCTTGTAATATTTTCTTTGCCTTGGGAGTTCTGCAACTTGGCTATAATATTCCTAGGGGTTGGCTTTTTGAGATCTCTTTCTCGGGGGGATCGGTGGATTCTCTCCATTTCTATTTTGCTCTCTGCTTCTAGAATATCAGGGCAATTTTCCTGTAGTAATTCTTTGAAAATAATGTCAAGGCTCTTTTCCTGATCATGACTTTCAGGTATTCCAATGATTTTTAAATGATCTTTCCTAAGTCTGTTTTCCATATCAGTTGTTTTTTCAATGAGATATTTCTCATTTTCTTCTAATTTTTCATTTTTTTGAAGTATTGATTCCTGATTTCTGGTAAATTCATCAATCTCCCTGAATTCTATTCTTTGTCAGAAGGATTTGTTCTCAGAGAGTTTTCTTATCTTTTTCCATCTGGCCAATTTTGCTTTTTAAAGCATTCTTCTCCTCAATAACTTTTTGAACTGTTTTATCCATTTGACCTAAGCTGGTTTTTAGCATGCTAAAGTTTTTCCTGCATCTCTCATTTCTTTTCCCAGTTTTTCTTCTGACTCCCTTATTTGATTTTCACAGTCTTTTTTGAGCTCTGTCATAGCCTGAGCCCAATTTCTGTTTTTCTTAAGAGTCTTTAGATGCAGGAGCTTGTGCTTCCTCATCTTCAGACTGAGTATTTTGATTCTTCTTGGGCTCATTTGCAATATATTTCTCAATGGTGTTCCTCTTATTTCTCTGCTTGCTCATTTTCCTAGCCTGGGCCTGGTTTTGGAGTGCTTCCTGAGCTTTTGGGACACTCCCACAAGGGTCTCAGTGTGTGAGGTTCTGTCCTCCCTCCTTGTCTGTGAATGACCATAAGCACCTCCCTCTGCCAAGGGGCTGATGTGTGTGTGTGTGTGGGGGGGGGGCTGCTGTTCTATGGGGGGCCTAGACTGGGATCAGGATCTGAATGTGTTCAGAGCCCCAGAGTCCTGTTCCAGGGGCAGAGGACTGAGCTCTGCAGTCTCTCTTCACTCCCCTACCTCAGCTCAATGGGCTCATGCCCTGGGGGCTCCTGCTTACCAGCTCCGCCTGCTTTTGTTTCCTGGATCTGGGCTACAGAAAGACCATGTTCCTTGCTGTGTGCCCTGAGGGCTGGGCTCCATGTGCTTGCTCTGGCAGAGGTCCCCTGCTGTTCCCCCACTTTGTGCCCGGTGCTCCCTGGGGTGTAGCTCAGGAGACTCCCCTGTTGCTGTGAGCTGGGGCTCCCAGTGCACTGGGGCTGCCTCCGGGAGGCTGAAGTTCTTTGGCTCTGGTGGGCCACCCCTCTGGCAGGCCGCCCCTCCGACCCCGGGGAGCAGAGCCTTTCTGCTCTTTTCCAGGTTACCTTGAGTAGGAGAACTGCCTCGCTGGGTCCCTTTGTGGGTTCTGTCTCTCGAAAGTTTAGTTAAGAGTCCTTAGTTTAGAAGTTTTATCAGAGCATCTAAGACTAGATCCTTTCTTGTCGCCATCTTGACTGTGCCCCCCTCCCATATTACTTTCTTAATCTCTCACTCCAAAAGTAAAATTTTAAAGGGGGGCGGGGAGAACAGTTCAACAAAACAAGCCAATTTGTTGAGCCCATATTCCACATCCATAGTCTTGACAGGACTTTTTATAAGTGATGTCAGGAAAGAAAGTTTTATTTTCCCTTTTTTAGAATTGTTAAAGCTCTTGATTGAATTCTTCCCTCTCATTTCTCACACAAAGTACTTCTTCCATCACCTAATAGTGCCATCTGTTGGTCAGATGTACCTAGCACAGGTCAACTAGACTAGTCAGTATAACAAACCAGGCATATTCCTAAAAAGTTGAATGTTAATAAAATTTTTTTGAATTCTGTCTTAAAAAACAAAAGGAGTTTATTATTTAAAAGAATTCTTTTATGTCAATAATTTTGTAAATACTGTTTCTGCTATGCTAAATCATTAAACTTTTTTTTTAATTTTTCCAATTACTGGATTCTCTTAATAGCATACCAGTTTATTTGGTTTTAAAATTATGTAGCATGTTTTCTTTCTTCAATATTGAACTTTCTTGGTATTATATGTTTTTATATAGGAAAATTATGTTTTCCTTGTAAAAGTTATAGATTTTAGAGTTATTTAAATGCTTCTGAAAGAATACCATTTTCTAATCTCTTTAATGGATGAAAAAATTATGTTTTCAATATAAAGTATTAAATAGTTTATATAGCATCTATGAAGATTAGGGATAAAAACTTGTGATTTTATTGTTCTAAGGCAATGGTATCAAACTCAGTTAGTAACTGGGGCTTCTTGACTGTACATAAGAATCCCTAGTGACCACATATTGACTTAGAAAGCCCCATTATCAATATTAATGTTGTTAAATATTTTCCAACTTTATATTAATCTAGATCAAGCAGTATTCTGCAGTATAGTAGACCAGATACAATCAAAGGTTGCGGGAAATCTCTGGTTTAGGGAACTCTCCTGGGTAAAGGAGTTCCCTCTATCAAATGCAGGTCAGCATCTTCTCTAGGCCATTTAGATTACAGAAAGGTTAAAGAACTTGCTATCATATGGGTCCATAGGTATGACTGTTTACTACTATAGGTTTTCTTCTTTTTAGAAGTTGTAGTATTTTAGCTTTTCATGAAGCTCATCTTCCATGCACATTTTGTTAACTCTCAAAGAAGTTTTAGTTTGCTTCCAGGTCATTTTAGAATTTCTAGCTATTCCTTAAAATAAAAGTTTGACTTCGTATTTTATGAATCTGCTAATCCCACCAGTTCCCACCATGTTATTGGGTTTAGACTGTCCATTTGGCTTCTAAACTAAACTTCTGAACCTTTTAAAATTATTATTTTTTAATTAAAAGAGTGAAGCTCCTGACTTGCCAAAGTGTTCATCCTTTCAACCAGTTTTCAGGGTCAATATAATATAATGAGCTGTCAAGAGAAGGGACTACCTTGTGGTCTAGAAAACTGGAAACACGTTAAAGCTTCTGAGTAATCCTAGTGAAATTGGGCCCATGATGGTTCCTGCCCTTTAGCTTAGGTGAGATAGAGAAGATCCTTTCTTTCTTTTTATTTTAATCTATTTTAAAAATGCTGCAGGTCACTTGTTCTGAAAAAAAAAAACTTTTGTAAAGTTGTAAAGCACAGGTCTGGAAGTGAGAAAGTCCTTATCTCTCTGAGCCTGTTTCTTCAAGATATCATTTCTTATAGTATTTAACTAAAAAGATTGTTGTGTGGGGCCCAAATGAGATTTTGTATGATGTTTTGTAAACATTGAAGCACAGTCTGTCTGTTATTATTTTTTAAAAAAAGCTCATAAAAAAATAAACATACATATCCACTCCATGTTAGCATGATTTCTCATTAACATTAAGATTTTATTCATGCTCAACTTTTTTTTTTGCTTGACTTTGACTTTATATATGCATATTTTACTTTTTCTTTAGGGCATCAAGAGAAAATCCAGCCATGCAGGAAAAAAAAAGGTCAAGCATTTGGCAGTTGTAAGTATCTATAAACAAATCAGGATAATAAAGAACCCTTTAAAGTAGAAAGTTATATGACTTGTCACTGATAGTTTTTTTGCCTTTTCAATTTTTCTACTCCATTGTCATGTAAAGATTGCTAAATAAAACCTTTTCTTTTTGACATTTAGCATGCCAACTGGGTAAGGCTGTTCTTGAAGACAGAAATAGGATCTCGTAAGCTGCATCCTCTAGTGTTGGTTATGCACTTAGTGAAGTAGTGAAAAATCTATGCGTAATTGCATTGAAGTGATAATGAAATGGATGACTAAATGGGTTCCTCTTAAGTATTTGATCTATTGGTTCAGTGATTGATTATAAATTTTCAATTTAATATGGGAAACAGGGTTTGTGGGGTTTGAGTAGTGTTTGTGTGTTGAACTTTTGCATATGGTTATGCTATGATGATTGTGTTACTGTGCATATGACATGTTCTTTTCCAATTAATGTGTTATCTTTAGTTGTATTTTACTCGATGTTCAATTAATTTATTTCAATTTCTGTTTAATCAGAAAAATGAGATCAATGAAAAATTGTTTTATCACTTTATTTTAAGAGTTGGAACATTGTGCCTAGACTCAGATTGAGTGCTGTTACTCTATCTTGCTCCTCACCAGTACCCACTTTTACATTATTTTGGTACCATCTTATTTAGAATCTAATCCAAACAGCAGAGTTGTACTTCCTAAGATGGACCTTCTCATAGCGTACATTCAAGAGAGTGAAGGAGATGTGTTCCATTATTTTAATTTAGAAATATTCATCTCCAATTCTCTAAGGAGAGGACCTGCCATGCTAAGTGTTACTTTTTTTCCCCCATCTTTGTGTATATCTGAGACTGGTTTTCAAGTGTTTAGAAGGGCTACAAATTCATATAGATAATATAGACAATCTTCCAGTTCTAAACATCATGCATCAAAGCACTTTGTTTGGCTTTGTCATAATCTAAAAGATTTGGTATAAAGCTAGGATTGGTTTTTCAAGTTAAATATGTCATTTTTGTTTTCTCATTTCAGTTTCAGCCGACTTTTTAGTTCCTCAAGTAATACCTCCAAGAAGCCTGAACCCCCAGTTAATCTAAAATATAATGCACCAACCTCTCATGTTACTCCCTCTGTGAAAAAAAGAAGCAGCACTTTATCTCAGCTACCTGGGGATAAATCAAAAGCTTTTGACTTCCTCAGTGAAGAGTAAGTGCCTATAGGCCATGGTTGTAGAGACTCTGATATGGTCATGCTCTGTGGGTTGGAAAACTTCTGCAGAATATCATATTGCTACATGCCAGAAGTTTTGAACAATTAAGATAAAAATCTACAAGGAAATGGCTTTTTAATAGAATTACAGTTTGGCCAGTTTTCATGCAGAAAAAGGAATCCAAAGAGGAACACTTGAAAATCTTCTAACATTTTTATATTTTATAAGCTTTTATAAGCCTTTCTTTATGCTGAATTTCTCAGGCTTATGACCTGGGAAATGGGAAAATTATGTTTTTTAAAAAGTATGATTAAAGTCACCTTGAATTTTTGTCCTTTTGAAGCAAAAAAAAAAATTTAAGTTATTTCAGTTGTACATATATGCTAACTGATTAAAATAAGCTTGTTAATCTGTATTCATTATACACATATGAAATGGGTAATTTTAAATAGAAAATATCTTTCAAAACAAATAGCATTTGAGTTCAAAGAGAATCTATACTTCACTTTTTTTCATGATTAAATAAATGGCAAATTAAAAAGAAAACAAGATAGTAGTCATACAAATTGTGTTTTATTTTTAAAATTTCCTCTCATCTAGAACTGAGGCCAGTTTAGCTTCCCGAAGAGAACAGAAGAGAGAACAGTACCGCCAGGTGAAGGCACATGTTCAGAAGGAAGATGGTAGAGTGCAAGCTTTTGGCTGGAGTTTGCCCCAGAAGTATAAGCAGGTATGCTAATGATGCTGAACACTGGAAAGGGAGGGGTATGAGTGTTTGTATACTTAGCCTGCTTTTGAAAATCTATGTGGATAGGTGATGTCCATTTTTAGATTTTTAAGCTAATTTAAACTAAAAGAAAAAAATATTTCCAAGTGGAAAGATCTTTTTTCTGCCTTTCAAAGTCATCATAAAATTTTTCAAAACCAAAATACTTTATAATACTTTTCGTTGGGTTCACTATTTTATTTTGGGAAGGAACTTGTAATGTTTCTACTTGGGCTGTTATTTGTGTGTGAGTTTAAGGTATACACATGTATACATCTGTTCTGAGAAATAACTATGTCATATAGATATTTCCAAGTTTGAGAAGGAGAAATCAAATGCTTCTTTTCAAAACAGAATCGTTCTCTAACTTACTTACCTGGTGAAACTAAAAGACTATTTTATTAATTGTCTAGGAAAGGGAGATTTTGGTTATAATCAAATTGTTAAGACTAAGCACTTCCTCCTTTTGACCTCTCCTCTACTACAACTCAGAAGAGCAGGTAGTTGGTGACCAAGGAGGATCCGAACACCCTTGTATTCTTAAACCTTTCTGCCTCCCAATCCAGAGAAGTAGGGAGGTTGGTTAAGGCCCAGCACTCCTAGCCTTTGCCCTGTACACGACCTACTGAAGACTATAGTTATACATTTTGTTCTCCTTATCTCTGAATGACTTTCTGATTAGATGTAAACAATCTTCTACCCATACTTTGATCCCCATTTTCCTTGCCTTCCCATGTCTTACTCTAACTCAGCCCTTGGGAGTTCCCCATTTCATAATTAACAAACTTGCCTCCCATTTACTTGTTTTCACTGAGACCCTCATTTTCCCAGATACTTTGTCCAGCACTGACTGAGTCTCACACTTCAGAATACTCACATACTAGTCCTGGAGAAAGAATCAGACTCTTCTTTCCATTAACATTGCCAGATTCTCTTTATTTTATTTTATTTGTGGGAGGGGGGCAAGGCAGTAGGGTTAAGTGACTTGCCCAAGATCACACAGCTAAATAAGTATTAAGTGTCTGAGGCTGGATTTGAACTCAGGTCCCTTTGACTCTAGGGCTGGTGGCCTATCCACTGCATCACCTAGGTGCCCCTGGATTCTTTTTTTTTCCATCATCATTCAGAACCTTTTCTTGAAATTCACACTATTAATATTTTTTGTCCTATGACAATTGTTGGGACCGTTGTCTGCTAAGCTATAGGTCATCTCCTTTGTTTCTCCAAAAATACAGCACCTGGGTCATTCTTTCTTTTGCCCTAACCCTATTCTGTCAACACCCTGGATTTCATAAACATTGTTTTCTTAATAATTGATAATCCTTGATATGACTATAACCTTTCTTCATTCTGTCTCTCCCTATGCCTAAACTCCCTTAAAATCTTGTGTTTACTTTCATCATAATCTCCAGTCTGCTGCTTCAGTTCTTTTTTACACCATTACTCATCCCCTGACTTCATTTTCCCCCTTTCCCAGTCTCAACCCTTTAGTTAACCAGTTGAACTCCACATGTCCTCTGTTCTTAAATTCATCACCCCTTTATCTTTGGCCACTTAACCTGCTGCCATTCCTCAGCCCTGGATATCTTTCCTTTCCTACTCTGATGCTGATAACAGACCTGAAGAAAGTCATACAATTGTGATGACTGGGTCCATTACAAATTTGTGCTAACCTCAACTGGGCCCTCACTGAAGAAAGTTTATTCCTCCCTAATTGATTCTCCCACAGATGTTATTTCAAAATTTCTCTTCTTTCAAGTCACCTATACTTCTCCTATCCCTACCCTATCAGGTGAGTATTTCATCTCTTATTTTGCTGAGAAAATTTAGGACTTTCACTGTGAGCTTTCTCTTTGCCCCTCTCTTTTTTTTTCTCTGAAGTACTCCTTGTCATCTCATTATTCTGTCCTTCTGATCTGATCATTTGGAGACCCTTAGTCTCCACTAAGGCTAACCCCTCTACAACCCCTGTACTTGAGCCTATCCCCTTTTATCTTCTCCAACAGATTACATCTCCCTTCTGATTTTTAATCTCTTCCTACTTTTTCCTTCCATACTACTTTCGACTATACCCAAGTCATTTTAATCCCTCCTTTTTTAAAAGTCTTTCTTATCCTTAAAAATTGTTTCCTTGACCCTAATAGCCACTCAGACTTTCATCCTATATATATCTGTCTACTCTCTTTCTTAGGAAAAAAGTTATCTGAACTCTCTGGTTTCCCATTCTCTTGTCTCAGGACCCAGCTCTTTGCAATCTGGCTTTTGATTTCATCACTCAATTCCAAACATAAACTGTTAATTCTTTTCTTTTTTTAGTTTTTTTTTCCAAGGCAACGGGGTTAAGTGGTTTGCCCAAGGCCACACAGCTAGGCAATTATTTAAGTGTCTAAGGCCAGATTTGAACCCAGGTACTCCTGACTCCAGGGCCGGTGCTCCATCCACTACACACCCAGCCACCCCATAAACTGTTAATTCTTAACTTCCTAATCTGATGGTCTTTTCTCAGTCCTCTTCTTTTTTTAATCTAAATGCTGCATTTGATATTATTGACCAATCTTTTTGTATGTGAATGATCTTAGTTATTCTTCAGCTGCTCCTCAGTCACTTTGCTGTCTCACCATCCATTTCCTTCCTCCTAATTGGATGTTACCCAAAGCTCTGTCCTGGACTATAATTGTAGTTTTAAAGAAGAAACCAAAAACTTAGAAACTACCAATGACTTAGAAACTACAAACTACAAACTTCTACTCAGAAGTAGACGCTGAAAAACTTTTTTGTTAATTTGTTTGGTTCTGTTTTGTTGTTGTTATTGTCAATGGCCATCAGGTTTACAATTTAAAAAAAATTAATGGAGAGAAAAAAGTCTACAGTCCATATTGAGGTCCATATCATTCCCCCATGATTGGAAAATCCACATAAAATCTATGGTCCTTTAGTACTAGAGAAGATGTCTGAATTATTATGGTATTAAAAGATAAAACATGCTATTATATGATACTATCTATATATTTTATGCATTTCTGAATTTCTAAACTTTTTCTTTGTCATCTGTGGGCTTCCATATGTGTGTCATCTGGGTTTTAGCAAAACTCCCCAAAAATTCCCATTTAATTTTTTCTGCTGACCTGGGATATATCAAAATCACATTGGGGAAAGTTGCAATGTGGAAAGGATAACTACTCTTAAAATATACCTTCTATCCATCTCCTACTACACTGTCATCACTGTAGTTTAGGCCCTATTCCCTCTTGCCTAAACTGTTAGGATAGACTCCTATTCATCTCTTATCTACTCTCCAGACTCATCTCCCTTTATTCCCTATAAGTTTCTTAGCTACATGTTCCAGACTGGTTTACATACTGTTCCTCCAAAGGCCCATACATTCCTATCTCCATGCTTTTGGTCATGACATTACATTCATCTTAAAAAAAAAACCCATTCCCTCACCCCAGCTCTCTACCCAAAATGCCACCACTCCAGGAAATCATCCTTTGTCTACCTCCCTACCTGCCCTCTTATCCAAATATGGCATGACTTCACCCTCCTTTTCCCTCCAGACTATATGTCTTAGGTCATTGATCTTATCAGGCCTTTATTTTATTGATTTGCACATGCATTTAATATATTTTTATTTTCCTCTTATAAATATAAGCTCCTTGAACCCTTTTTTTATAAGTTTTGTATTTTATTTTAACAGAGAAGATGGTAAATGTAAATAAGTTTATATTTCCTAATGTACTTCATTTCATATTTCCTTATTTTATAATGTAAATGATGGCCTACCAAGTAGCCACGTCATCTTTCATTCAAAAATAATGTGTTGACTGTGCTGGTTAGTTGCTCAGGGAGATAGAAAACTTAATTATGATCACTGGCCTCATTGACTTGCTAATTAGCATCATTCTGGTGGATTCTGCTTAGGCTCCTGCTCCTCTGTTACTCCAAAGATTCAGCTTTCATTGCTAATATTTTTAGTGTTTTAGAGGGTAGAATTACAACTCTTAAGTATTTTATTCACTCCAATACTGCTATCTCAATGTTTGAGAAGGGAGAAAAAAATGATAGTCATTTCTTGATGTTCCTATAGAATTGCCAGTTTTTAATTAGTCTCATACCATTCATCAGTAACTGCTTATATGACATTAACTTGAATAATTTGTTCCTTAGTTTGATGTATTTTGCCTCAAAACAGCATAATTCATAAAAACTTCATTCCTCATTAAACAAGAAATAGACATTTTTGTTAGCTGATGAAAATTTCTTTATTTCAAATCAGAACCAGAGCTGAATTGGACTTGGGGAATAATTAGAAAGCTCTAAACACAAACAAATAACAAAGAACTAATCCTTACTTTGAAGTTGTGCTTATATATTAGTGACTCAGTAATTACTGATACACTTCCATTGCTGGATCCTGTTTCATACTGAAATTTTTTTCCCCATAGGTAGCAAATGGTCAGGGTGAAAATAAAATGAAAAATTTGCCTGTGCCTGTCTATCTTAGACCTTTAGATGAAAAAGATGCATCAATGAAGGTAAGCATTTTATGAAGCTAAGCATGATTCCCTTATACTAGGCAACTTTAATCTTGTAAAATAGAAAATGATTGGATTTCTATCCATAAGAGGATGAAAACTATAGTGAATGTACTAACACCTTGTGTAGAAGGTTTCTTTCCTTGCTATGGTCTTAAGACTGTGGGTTCAAGAAATCTTTCTAAATAATAATTACACTAGGAAAACATTAGAAAGATATAAATATTTGAGAAACTAACTATTCCTCTATTTTTTCCTCTCAGCTGTGGTGTGCTGTTGGTGTCAATTTATCTGGTGGGAAGACAAGAGATGGTGGCTCTGTGGTTGGAGCCAGTGTATTTTATAATGATGTGACAGTTCTGGATGCAGAAGACAACAAGCAACGCAGTGCCTCTCAGAGCAGCTTAGACCGCTTAGACCAGGAGCTTAAGGTGAGCAGGGGAATCAAAGGGCTCCCGGGTACTATTTTAAAGGGACTCATTTTCCATGTTTTCCTAATACCACAAATAATTCCAAAATTAATCTGAGATGACATTACCTTGCATCAGAATAGTTACACATGAGCTTCTCAATGTAGTAAATATGCTTCTTAAAAGCCACTGCTTCCTCATCTTGCTTTTTCCCATATAGGAGCAGCAAAAAGAATTAAAACACCAAGAAGAATTATCTAGTCTTGTCTGGATCTGCACCAGCACTCACTCAGCCTCTAAAGTACTTGTTGTTGATGCTAATCAGCCTGGCAACATCCTCGACAGTTTTAATGTTTGCAACTCCCATGTTCTTTGTATTGCAAGTGTCCCAGGTAAGTTGAAGGTGTAGTGGATACAGAAAAACTCATTACTTTATTTATTGTATTAAGTTCTGTACACAAGGAGAAGTATTCTGATATTTCAGAGAATTAATGTTATAAGAAAATGAATAATTGGTGACAAGAAAACAAATTGAACTGTAGCCAACACAGTCTGCCTTTGATTTTGGATATTTATTTATTTATTTATTTATTTGTTTGTTTGTTTTAGTTTTTGCAAGGCAGTGGGGTTTTAAGTGGCTTGCCCAAGGCCACACAGCTAGGTAATTATTAAGTGTCTGAGGTTGAATTTGAACTCAGGTACTCCTGATTCCAGGTCCAGTACTCTATCCACTACACCACCTAGCCTTTGATTTTTAATCCACACAATACTGATTCATTTTGAGTTCTTCTTTATCTGTAGGAAAGAGGAAATAAAGTGATTAACCTACACACTACTGCGTGGTCCTACTCTGATCATGATCTGCATATAAGACAATGGGTTTGTGGGGGGCCCCCAACAAACTGCATACTCGTTGGTATATTCCAAGCAACTCCACCAGACTAGAAGAGTCAGAGCAGATGCACCATTGGTAGAAGGTGTTCCTCACCACGGGCTTCTTATAACATTGAAATTACTTGTCCAGTAAAAAAATCACCAACTAGCAAAGGAGCACTCCCCAAAAACAGGGTTAAAAAAAATTCATTTGGCTGAGTTCAAGGGAGTAGTCTGTAGCAATGGAGCAGAAAAACTGACCTGAGGAGTCAGTCCCTCACCTTGGCATCATTAATGTGGTTCACAGTAGCTAAAAAATCAACTTGAATCCTACACTTGAAATTTAGGATTACTTGCTTTATGGGGGGAGAGAAATAACTGTGAGCAAATTACATGTTAGACTTCTTGGTAATCATATAAAATATAAATATAAGATATAGGAATGTAAACTATTAAAATGCATTTAACATGTGTAACATATCAGATTATTTGCTATCTTGGGGAAAGGGGGAAGGAAGGGAAGGAGAGAAATGTGGAACTCAAAAATTTTACCCCAAAATGTATGTTGAACATTATCTTTACATGTAAGTGGGAAGAAAAAAAATTTTTTTTAAAGAAATGATACTTTGTATCACAAAATTAGGTGTATCTTTTAATTTATTTAGGGGCTCGAGAAACAGACTACCCTGTTGGAGAAGAAACTACAGAATCTAATCAAGTGGACAAAGCATCCTTGTGTGGAAGTATGACCAGCAACAGTTCCACAGAAACAGACAGTGTGTTGGGAGGCATCACAGTGGTTGGTTGTACTGCAGAAGGTGTTATAGTACCAGCTGCTTCACCCAATACCAGTGGTTCTTCCCCAGTGATAGAAAAGCCACCAGGTATGTAAGTACTTCTCCATTACATTGGTAGAAACTCAAGCTACCTTTGGATTTCTCTGTTATGAGAGGTATCAAATTTAAAAAATTTATAAAGGGGAACATGAAAGTGAACCAAAAGAATTAGGAATGAGTCAGCTTGGTTTGGTGAATAGATTGTGTACCCAATTAAGTACCTAAAAAAGCATCCCTTTAATGCCCTTTGAAAAATTCATAAGAAGAAAATATGAATAGTATATAATGACATAGGGCATAGCTGGCTACGGAATTGTCATGATGGGGTCAGGTCTGTCCTTTTCCACATGTTATTGGCTGACCATGAGAAAGACACTTCACCTCTTAGGACCCTAGACAACTCTTTCAAACTAAAATACAGATGAGTTGCCAATGGCAGCAAGAAACTTCTACACACATTCTTTTGGTGATGATGTCACAGGTCCAGATTATAAAAATGAAGAATAAAAACAAAATAAAAATGAATAATAAAAACAAAAATGAGTCCCCCATTTGAGAATAGCAAGACTCAGAGAAGTATTATACAAGGAAAATGGAAGTTAACAAGATCTAGTTACCTATAAAGTTTGCTTACTTTTTTATATTATAGAAACAGAAGCAGAAAACAGTGAGGCAGATGAAACCATTCCAACAGCAGAAGAAGCAACTGAAGCAACAGAAGGAAATGCAGGATCAGAAGATATTATGGATCTCAACCAACCTGGAGTCTATACAGAGCATGTCTTTACAGATCCCTTGGGGGTACAAAATACTGAAGAAGGATCTCCTGTATATCACTCAAGGTATTCAAAAATAGACTAATATGTTAACTAATATGTTAACATAGATATAAATAGCCAAAAATTCTCAAGTTGCATAAATCCTACTAAATTGACTAGTTAAACGCTCTCATCTTTGATTTCCTCCCACTGTGTTTCAGTTTATTTCTTTCTCTTTATTCTTTGTGTGGACTTTACTCTCATTTTCTCACTTCTTCTGAGGTCTTAAAATTTTCTCTTCTTATTCTGGTATTAAAAATTGTATATTTGTCTTGATCATCTTGGTCATTTTTTCTCTATTCTGACTTATAATTTACATTTTCCTTCTCCTATTTTGTCAGTATATCCTTATTGTTTCAGTCATTTTTTTTGCCATTTATATTATTACCCATTTAAAATTTTACCTTTTTATGTATTACCTTTTGGGGTTAATTTTTGTTTCATTAAAGAACATTTTGAATGATTTTGTGCATTATTTAGAGAAAGGAATTCTTTCATGGTCAGAAACATTTTCCAGCAAATATTTTCTCCATTTTTCAGGAGTGGAATATGTCACTGTCTAAATTGGATCTCTTTTGAAATAAATTTAATCCTTTGGATAGGGTCTAGGTGATAATGAAAGAAAGTAACATCTCTCTTTTTCCCCATGTTTGACCTGATCATATCTTCCAAATTAACCTCTGCTCATTTTAAAGATATGGGATCTCTGGACAAAATTTATTTATTTCATTTGATTCACAAATTTGTTTTTTTTTTGTTTTTTTTTGTTTTTTTTAGTTTTTGCAAGGAAATGGGGTTAAGTGGCTTGACCAAGGCCACACAGCTAGGTAATTATTAAGTGTCTGAGGCAGGATTTGAACTCAGGTACTCCTGACTCCAGGGCAGGTGCTCTATTCACTGTGCCACCTAGCCACCCCCACAAGCTTCTTTTGAAGCATTTTGCAAGCACCTATGTAGTTTCCTTTGTTTTTAAGAAATGCCTTTATTGGAGGCAAAGTCAACATGATGGAGAGAAGCAAGGAACTTCTCTAAGCTCTCCTGAGTTTTCCCCAGAAGCAATGTTAATCAAGCTCTAAATGAATTACTTAGTGACAAAAGTACAAAGAATAAAACAGGACAATAAAAAACTATGGAACATTTTCCAGCTTTAAGATATCGGGAAAAGATTTGAGAAAAGGTCAATCTCATTAGGGTAGAGACACAGGGTATGACGCAACACAGGAAGTGGAGTGTATTGTAGGAACCCTGAAAACTAGAGAGCAGAGAGCAGAAGAGGTCAGCCTGAGGCTGCCAGCCACAGCAGAGATCTGCAGAGGAGGCCCCTGATCCCAGTTCATTAGACCAGTGGCACAGCAAACCAGCTGGGAGGGCTTCTACACAGGTATCTAGTGTTCAGCGAGCATGAATGGGTTACATAGACCCAGACCAATGAGCAAGCCATTAGTATTCCCATTGTGGAAGGCCTGTGAGCAGGCTTTTCTCTCAGCACAAGGGAAAGTACCCCTGTGACCCAGGAGCAGAGCCCCAAAGTAAGCAAAGTCAGAGAAAAGCCATGCCAATAGAAAACTACTTTGAGGGTAAGGAAGATCACAAAACCATTTCAGAAAAGGATGTCGGAAAAAAGTACTACATGTATAAAGTTCCAGAGGAGAATATGATGAATTGGTCTTTAGCCCAGAAAGACTTCTTTTATGAACTCTAAAAGGATTTTAAAAATCAAGTAGAAAAATTAGGAAAAGAACTGCAAGAGAAATTCAACTTCTGGCAAAAGGAAACACAAAAATTGACTGAAAAATAAATCCTTTAAAAATACAATTGAGTCAAGGGTAGCTAGGTGGTGGCACAGTGGAAAGAACACCAACTGTGGAATCAGGAGGAACTGAGTTCAAATTTGGCCTCAGATATTTAATACTTAGCTTGTGACACTGGGCAAGTCACTTAACCCCATTGCCTTGCAACACCCCCCCCTCCAAAAAAAATTGGGTTAAATGGACAAAAATAAGAATTTTTTTTTTTTTAGGTTTTTTGCAAGGCAAATGGGATTAAGTGGCTTGCCCAAGGCCACACAGCTTAGGTAATTAAGTGTCTGAGACCGGATTTGAACCCAGGTACTCCTGACTCCAGGGCTGGTGCTTTATCCACTGTGCTACCTAGATGCCCTAGAATTATTTTTTAAAGATAGAATTTACCAAGTAGGAAAGTTGATAGAAAAGCGAATTTACCAAGTAGGAAAGTTGATAGAAAAGCTAACAAAAGAAACCAATTCCTTGAAAAATAGAATTGGGCAAATCAAAGCTAATGACTCTATGAGACATCAAGAATCTGTCAAGCAAAATAAAAAAAAAGTAAAAAAATAGAAAATATAAAATACCACATTGGAAAAACAACTGACCTGGAAAATTAATCCAGTAACAGAAAGATTGGGGAGGCAGGTGGCACAGTAGATAGAGGACTGGTCTTGGAGTTAGGAGAACCTGAGTTCAAATCTGGCTTCAGACACTTAATAATTATCTTGCTCTGTTATCTTGGGCAAATCACTTAACCCCATTGCCTTGCCAAAAAAAAAAAGAATAAAAAAAAGATAAGTTATTAGACTGCCTGAAAACCATCATCAAAAAAAGAGCCTGGACATATCTTTCAAGAAACCATCAAGGGTGGGGTGGTTAGGTGGCACAGTGGATAGAGTACCGGCCCTGGAGTTAGGAGTACTTGAGTTCAAATCCGGCCTCAGACACTTAATAATTACCTAGCTGTGTGGCCTTGGGCAAGCTACTTAACTCCATTGCCTTGAAAAAAACCTAAAAAGAAAAATATTTGAAAAAAAAAGAAATCATCACGGGGAGCAGCTAGGTGCCACAGTGGATAGAGTACTGACCTTGGCGCCAGTAGGACCTCAGTTCAAGTCTGGCCTCAGACACTTAATTATTAAAGTAACCAAAGGCAACATAAAACACTCAAGAGTCTACCTATAAAGACTAACCCAGAAACTAAACAAAAACAGTTACAAAACACTTTACACATACATAAAATCAATTGTGCATAGGTAGGTCAAGTTAATATAATAAAAATAATAATTCTGCCTAAATTAAGTTATTTAGTGTAATATCAAACAAGCTAAAAATTATTTCATAGAGCTAGAAAAAATTATAACAATTCATCCAGAGGAACAAAAGATCAAGAATATGAAGGGTTTTAATGAAAAATAAAATGCGAAGGAAGGTGGTCTAGTTGTACCAAATCTAAAATTATATTGTAAAGCAGCTGTCAGCAAAACTGTTGGTTACTGCCTCGGGATCAGAGTGGTGGTTCCAGGGAATAGATTTAAGTACAAAAGAAATTGTAGTAAATGAGTATTGTAATTCACTGTTTGATAAACCCAAAGATTCTAACTCAGGTACTCCTGACTCCAGGGCCGGTGCTCTATCCACTATGCCACCTAGCTGCTCCCCCCTCCTTTTTTTTCATCTTTGTTCTTTATTTTTTTTTAACATTTTAGCATTTTATTTGTTTTCTAATTATATACAATAGTAATATGTACCCATCATTTATTTGCAAGGCTCTGAATTCCACAATTTTCCCCCAACCCACCCTTCCCTCCCCTCTCCCTCACAGAAGGCTGTCTGACAGTCTCTACATTGTTTCCATGCTATACATTGATGTAAATTGAATGTTATGAGTAAATAAGCATAACCCTCCCCCACCAAGAAGATGAGAAACCTCAAGGAGAGAGAAGTTGCTTCAATATTTTTTCTTACAGTTGCTGTTACAAGCTGTACCTCCACTCTCTTTCTCCCCACTCTCTTTTATTCTGTTCTGTTCTGTTCCGTTCTGTTCTGTTCTGTTCTCTCTCTCTCCCTCTCTCTCCCCTGTCTCTTTCTTCTTATTTTTCTCTAGGGTAAAATAGATTTCCTCACCCTATTGAGTGCATGTTATTTCCTCTCTGAGCCATTTCTGATGAAGAATGAAGGCTCACTCATTCCCCTCTTGCCTTCCCCCTTTCCACTCCATTGAAAAAGCTTTTTCTTGAATCTTATGTGAAATCTCTCAGCTTCTTCTTCATCTCCTTTTCCTTCCTCCCTCCCAGTACTTTCCTTTAATCACCCATTGACTCCATCTTTTTACTATATTATACCATTATATTTCACTCCTTCCTATGTCCTGTCTATATATACTCCTTCTAACTGCGCTTAAAATGAGAAAGCTCATATGAGTTATCAGTATCTTCTTCCCATGCAGGAATACAAACAGTTCAACAACATCAAGTTCCTCATAGTTAGTCCCTCTCTTCCACTCCATCTATGGTTCACCAGAGTCCTGTACTTTCTGTTCAGCTCTGGTTGGCTCATTAGGAAAGTTTGAAAGTCCATCTTTTCCCCTGAAAGAGGATGTTCAGTTTTTCTGGGTAGTTGATTCTTGGTTGTAAACCAAGACCTTTTGCCTTCCAGAATATCATATTCCAATCCCTATGAGCCCTTAATGTAGATGCTGCCAGATCCTGTGTAATCCTGACTATGGAGCCTCAGTAGTTGAATTGTTTGTTTCTGGCAACTTTTAGAATTTTCTCTGATTTGGGAGTTTTGGAATTTGGCTATAATATTCCTGGAAGTTTTTCTTTTTGGATCTCTTTCAGTAGGTGACCGGTGAATTCTTTCAATTTCTATTTTACCCTCTTCTAGGATTTCAGGGAAATTTTTGCTGTATCATTTCTTGAAAAATGAAGTCTAGGCTCTTTTCCTGATCGTGACTTTCAGATAGCCCAATAATTTTTAAATTATTTCTTCTGGATCTGTTTTCGAGGTTGGTTGTTTTTCCAATGAGATATTTCACATTTTCTTCTAACTTTTGGCTTGTTTTTTTGGAAGAGTTTTATTTCTTCTTGATTTCTTGCAAAGTTATCAGCTTCCTTTAGTTCCAGTCTGCATTTGAGGGAGTTATTTTCTTCAGAGCTTTTTTATCTCCTTTTCCAGCTGGCCAGATCTGATTTTTAAGGCATTCTTCTCCTCATTTGCCTTCAGTTTTGCTTTTTCCATTAGGCCTAAACTTGTTTTTAACATATATTTTCTTCAGTATTTTTTGTATATCTTTCGCCAAACTTTTGATTTCATTTTCATGATTTTTCTGCATTGCTCTCATTGCTCCTTCCAATTTTTCCTCCACCTCCCTTAATTGCTTTCCAAAGTCTTTTTTGAGCTCATCCATTTTCTGTTTCTCTTGGAGGTTTTGGATACAGAAGTTTCGATTTTTGTCATCATCTGAGTATGTGTTTTGATCTTCCATGAGAATAAAGTAATTCTCTATGGTCAGATTCTTTTTTTCTGTTGTTTACTCATTTCCTCAGCCCAAGACTAATTTACAGCACTTCCAAGGCTTTGGGGTTATTTTTTTGGGGGGGGGGCACCCCACTGGGACCTTTATTACTCCAAGGTCTTATGCTCTCTTGCCTTTGCTTTGATATGTAGATGACCCCAGCACTTCCCTCTGCCCTGGGGCTATAAGGAGAAATCCAGCTTGGTTATTTAGTATGGAGTGTAGGCAAACAGCAGAGTTCTGCCAGGAGGGAAAGCACAGAAATCTCTGCAGACTCCCCTTACCGTCTCTGGGGGTGCAGGCTGCTTTCTCCTGATTCTTACTGCATATTCTGTGGCTGGTTCTTTTCACTCCACACTCATTCTGTTGGAGCAGCCTTCTCTCACTGCCCCTTCAAGCTGTTTCCAGTGATCTCTGGGCTGGGCTGGGCTGGGCTGGACTGGGCTGGGCTGGACTGGACTAGACTAGACTAGACTACGCTGCCGATGGCTTTTTTCCCAACCCTAGGTCCTGGTGAAACACACCTTTCCTGCAGAACTTCTAAGTCATCTTGGACTAGAAAAATGTATCACTCAGTCTTTCTGTGGGTTCTTCCCCTCTAAATTTTGGCTAGAGCTATTAATTGTTTGGGGGGGGGGGGTTGTGGGGGGGGTTGGAGTTCCCGCCAAATGCTGCCTTCTTGTCGCCATCTTGACTCCGCCCCCCCTTTTTAATTTGAAATTTTAAAGAATTCATTTCTAAAATTTATAGAGAACTGAGTCAAATTTATAAGAATGTAAATCTTTAGCCAATTGATAAATGGTCAAAAAATAATATGCAATTTTCAGAAGAAGAAATTAAAACTATATAGTCATATGAAAAAATATTCTCAATCATTATTGATGAGAGAAATGCAAATTAAAGCAATTCTGAGGTACCGTTCTCATACCAATTAGATTGGCCAATATGAGGAAAAAAGGAAAGTGATCCATGTTGGAGGGGATGTGGGAAAAACTGGGACACTAATGAATGCATAATTGGTGGAGTTGTAGACTGATCCAAACATTCTGGAGAGCAATTTGGAACTATGCCTCAAGGGCAACAAAATTGTGTATACTTTTCCATCCAGCAACTCCACTACTAGGTCTGTATCACAAAGAGATCTTAAAAAAGGGGAAAGGATACACATGAACAAAAATAATTATATTTTCTTTGTAGTGGCAAAGAATTGGAAATTGAGGGGATGCTCATCAGTTGATGAATGGGTGAACAAATTGTGGTATATGAATGGGATGAGTCTTATTGTTCTATAAGAAATCATGAACAAACAAACTTCAGAAAAGCCTGGAAAGACCTAGCTGATCTGATGCTGAGTGAAATGAGCCAGAACCAAAACATTGTATACATTGATAGCAACACTGTTTAATGATCAGCTATGAAGGACTTAGTTTCTTTAAGCAGTTCAGTGTTCAAAGAAAATTAATTCTAAAGGACTTGTGATGGTAAGTGCCATCCACATCCAGAGAATGCAGTATCGAGTCTGAGTGCAGTGCCAAAGCATACTATTTTCCATTTTAAAAATTTATTTGGGGGCAGCTAGGTGGCGTAGTGGATAAAGCAGCAGCCTTGGAGTCAGGAGTACCTGGGTTCAAATCTGGTCTCAGGCACTTAATAATGACCTAGCTGTGTGGCCTTGGGCAAGCTACTTAACCCCATTTGCCTTGCAAAAAAACCGTAAAAAAAAATTATTTGGGCCCAGCTAGGTGGCACAGTGGATAGAGCACTGGCCCTGGAGTCAGGAGTACCTGAGTTCAAATGTGGCCTCAGACACTTAATAATTAACCTAGCTGTGTGGCCTTGGCCAAGCCACATATAACCCCATTGCCATGCAAAACAAAAACAAAAACAAATTTATTTGATGCTTTATGGTATTGGGGGTGGGGTGAGGTATTGTTTGGTTTTTTTGTTCCTGTTTGTACTGATTATTTTTTTACAGTATGATTAAAATGAAAATATGCTTCACATATCTATACTTACATATCCTTTAGATTTCCTGGGCTTTATTTTTAGTGTTCTCATTGACAGACTAAGAATGGAAATAATAATTTTCTAGAAAATTTTATTTATCAACTGCAGATCTCATAATTTTTATTCTTTTTTCCCCTTCCCAGCAATGAATCAGATATATATAAAGATCAAATAACAGTATTGCCAAGTGAACAAGACCTGGTGCGAGAAGAAGCTCAGAAAATGAGCAGTCTTTTACCAACCATGTGGCTTGGAGCTCAGAATGGATGGTGAGAGCAAAAGCTTCATAATAGATTATTTGTGGCTCTTAATTTTTATTGTTAATCTCCTCTTAAAATTGGGACAATAACTTAGGTAGCAAAATGACAGCTGTACCTGGTTTGCTTTGTTAATGAAAGAAACTTCACATATGTACGAGGATTGTGAAGCAGCTGGTTCTGTAACTGTATTTGCTCTGATTCTAAATGGTAAACCATATGACCCTTTGTCACAGAATGTTCCATTATTACTTAACAATATTCTTGGAAAAGGAGGCAAGTTAAACATTAAATTGGATGATTGAAAATTGGGAGATTTTAAACACGAGAAGTGAAATTCCTAATGCAAAAGGGACTTATGTAGGCTAGAATGGGAATAGGAAATATCAGAAATAAAAGGAATATATTTAGCAGCAGGCTCAATCCCAAATAAAGAACTTTTAAAATGATTTTGAAGGAAGGCTGAAATTAAATTGTCCAGCTTTATGGGGTGAACAGTTTACAGATTGCAAGGTTTATTTACTTGGTAGTAGTGAGGTCTCTTGGTCTATGATATTATGCTGTTGCCCAAGCAAGGTTAGGCATGGAAGAGGTGCCTCCTTGACATTCTAAGGCTAGTACTTACTTTGTCATGGACAAAGACTTTATAGTGGGAGATAAAAGAGAGTCTTAAGGCAGCTAGCTTGGCTTCTCCCTTCTATGTTGTCCTGGGACTTCTGTTGGCATCTTGCAGAATGCTGTGTTTAGCTGGGACATCGTCCACATCATTGTTTCTTTATCACTGTTTGTAATAGCATTATAGTAGCTGTCCTTTATTCTTAAATTTTCTATTGTTTGCCTTTTTCCTGAGTTTAGTTAGTTGTCATTGATTTGATATGAATAGTTCCTTGGAACTCTTTATCTGTCTAATCCCTCCTGCCTTTGTTCTTGCAGTTTATATGTCCATTCATCAGTGGCCCAATGGAGGAAATGTCTCCATTCCATTAAACTTAAAGATTCAATTCTCAGTATTGTGTAAGTTTTATTTTATGAAAACTTTTCTTTTTTAAAAAAGGTCTATTCTTGTTCACAATAGAATATAATAATCACTGTAATATTTTTAAAAAATCAATGTCTAGCCCAAATAAACTTCAGTTCAGTGGTATTAGATCAGTAAAAAGTCATTTTCATTATGTGTTGAGGTCACAAAAGAAAAAGGGAATAATAAGTTTTTAAAAGGGAGACAGCACTGAGCATTTTAAATAAAAGAAAATTCACTCCATATATTATAAATTCTTTGTTATTGTATGAGAAAAAGTGTCTCTTAAAAGTTGTAGACAACTTCTGTGGGGTTTGCTTTCAATCCAGTTTTTGGCATTGTCATCTTCTATCAAATAGCAAAAATCATACCTCCTCACTTGAACATCCCAACTTAAATAAGGATTTCAGAAATATTTGGTGCCTTTTGTCCACAGAAATTAAGTGTACTTAATTCTTTTCCCTTTATTTTTGCAGACATGTGAAAGGAATTGTATTGGTTGCACTGGCTGATGGAACACTAGCAATTTTTCATAGAGGAGTTGGTAGGAATTTTTACTCATTTTCATATAAGATTCTTACGAGATACTTAAAAGAGAGTCCATTGTAATATTTAAATATTTAAAATGTTTCCAGACCTATTGCATCGTAGACTATTTTCTCATGCAAAATACCCTTTTCATATTTTAAGAGACATTAATAGGGAAAAAGCAACCTAGAAATAATAATATGCTTGAATTTAAGTCAGATTAATGATACTTTATATAGCATTTTATCAGAACAAAATTATTTACATTGTCTCTAGTTTTACAACCAGATATTCAGTACTTTAAGGACAAAGAATAGAATCAATATTTCTAACATAGTCAGCTCTTGGCATTGTGGAAAGAGTGGTAGACTAAATCAGAAGTACTGGCTCTTAACTTCCTGGCTGTGAGAGTCTTGGCAAGCCTTTAAGCTCTCTGCACCCAGAAGGCCACATCATATAGTAGAAAAAGCATGAATTTTGAAATCAGTAGATAGACCTGGCAATAAATGGCATCTCTAGGACTAATGGGGGGGGGCATGGATATGTTATCTGAGCTTCAGTGTAAAATGTAAAAGAGAATAATATTTCTAAGAGTTGTAATAAGGAAAGCACTTTGTAAACTTTAAAAGACTCCAGAAATCTGTTTGTTGAAAATAGGTCATGTCCAGCTTGGCCTGTCTGTGAATCTGAACTTTTAATCATTTAAACATTATATGAAAATCCCATTGTCCAAAGTTTTTAACAAAAAAAGTCCACTTTGGAAAAAGTTAGATTTTGGTTCATAGGATGAGTTTTTATTATTTCATGTCATGTTTCAAATAATAAATTATTCATATTCCTTTTGAGTAACTCCAGTTACCATCCAAGTCTAAAGGTTGAAAGCTTGTGGTGTTGGTGGAAGGAAAATCAGCCCTGAACTCACAGGGTATTACTTCATGGATTACTTTGTAATAGTCTGAATAAGTGAAGATCAACTAAAAGGAATTTCTCTAGAGAGTAAATGGTGCCAGAAAAAGGAGGGATATGTAATTAATCATATGTACTTTGTGATGCTTCATAACATTAGAGTTAGAAACTTAAGTGGAATTTTTCTGTTTATAAATAGAATGCAATTTGCATGGAAGCTGTGCATAAGATAATGGCACATGTGCCACAAATCTGCATTTTGATATTTTTTCCCATAACAACTTAATTATTTAATTAAACATTGTTTTGTTCTGTTTCTTATTTTAAAGATGGTCAGTGGGATTTGTCAAACTATCACCTTTTGGACCTAGGACGGCCTCACCATTCAATCCGATGCATGACTGTGGTACATGATAAAGTCTGGTGTGGCTACAGGAATAAAATCTATGTGGTTCAACCAAAGGCCATGAAAATAGAGGCAAGTTAAAAACCCATTGTTTGCTGATGCAGTGTCTTTTATTTTTATCCTCTATAGAATGTGAGCCATATCACTTTTCTCTTACTTCAGAATGCTTCAAAACTATCCTTTGTACAGGCTGGGCTTTTTCATTGTAATCTTTGCCAGTTCCCCACCAAGGATGATAGCATTCATAGTAACTTGGATTTAGAGGAGATTAGTTTACATGTGTATATTTAATTCCATTTATATGATGAAATATAGAGCATTAAGGGTGAGTGGGTGTGGAGATGTATTGGGAGGCAGCATGGTGAACTTGGAGTCAGGAAGAATTCAGTGCTTGCTGCCTACTAACTTGTATGATCTTGGATATGTTACTCTCTTACCTGCTGTTTCTTTACATGTAAAGGGTGTGTGTGTGTGTGTGTGTGTGTGTGTGTGTGTGTGTGTGTGATAATAATAGGGTTTTTGTGAGGATCAAGGGACATCTGTAGCGAACTTACGGCAACAAATAAAACTTCCATATGCATGAGAAAGTTGTAGTTGAACACTCCTGCTTTTTAATTGTACCAGGAAAAATTATCTCCAAGTTCTCCATTTAGATTCACAGTAGTACCTGTGATTGAAACAAGTTGGGAAATACAAGTTGTTGGTGTTCCTGAGTTCAGAGCCATTGAAGTGTTTATTGATGATAATCGTCCCCAGTCATTGAGAGCACAGCTCATCTGGGCCTTCTTATTGCATAAGATCCATCGATCATCCAGAGGGCTCTGTCTGGTCTTTTGGTGAAACTTGCTTTCAGGTTCTTAGTAGTACCTGGATTCAGGTGGGGCATGATGAGCCTCCCTGTCACTAAATATGTGGCATGCTTCCTTTCCCTTTGTACTTGATCAATGATATCCTTTAGGCTGCTCATACTTACTCCTGCATAGTAGTAGTAGTTCATCCAGATTCATCTCACAGCTTTTCATTTCCCTTTGAGTGACCCATGACTTTAATTCTTTGGAGACTAATATTCCCAGTTCACTGTTATACAACACAACAGAGCAGACTGGTGCACAGATGTTTTACAGTAAAGCTTAGGTTTGAAAGCACTGAATAGTTCTCCAAAAGCAGGTCCATTAATTCTGCTCCCATTCAATTCTCAGCCCTGTCCATTGTTCATTCCCAGTATCTACCTAATGTTATAAATCAAACTAATCAGTTGCCTATCATACTTCTTCCTCATTTTTCATTTAATCATTTCTTGATCTCATTTAGGAAGCCTCGCAAAGTTCTAGAGTTTGATACAAATAGCACATTATTATCCACAAAAAGGAGCATCTGGATGACCTGGCCTTCTTTAGGGACTACTTCTTTTCATTTGGACTCATTTGCAATGGAACATTACCATGGTGGTGGTGGCAAATTCCTTTAACTAGCATGTTTCTCCTTATTTTATGTCTCACTTGATATTAGTGATCACAGGCTACCCAACATGTTACATCTGTTGTGCTGCATCTTTTTTGTATGATTGTGACATGTGCATATGAGACACTTTTGAGGAAAACCTTTAATCACATGTATCATCAGAGACATTCTGTATGAATATACTTATTTTTTTTTTAATTTTTGCAAGGCAATGGGGTTAAGTGACTTGCCCAAGTTCACATAGCTAAGTATTAAGTGTCTTAGGCTGAATTTGAACTCAGGTCCTCTTGACTCCAGGACTGGTGCTCTTTCTGCTGCACCATCTTTTGGTCCATGAATATAGAAATGGAGAAAGATATATAGATTGCTAGTTAATTGATATTTTCTCAGACTACCTTTTTGGACAAATATTAAGGCTTAGAATTTTCCCCTTTGCTTTTGGTATCTCCTCTTTAAAATATCTTGAGGATCAGTCTTTATTGATATACTCAAAATAGAGTTGCCTTCAGCATAGGCCTATTCTTTATGTGGTCAGTCTGTTGTAGCTATTTCTTGCCTCCAGATCTTCCTGTAGAATTTATGGGACTGTGATGATAGAGTTCTCAAGTGGAAGCTATATTGTTCTTAATGATGAGGAGAGTTTATGAAATACAAGTTTAGAATACTTACATCTTTTTACTTATTGTTTTCCTTGAAGAATCATCCTTAGGGAGTGGGGTTAGGGTTAGGTTTTTTGAACTTGTTTTTCCCCTCCAATTACTTCCCTGTGTCTTGGTAATTACACTTCTTATAGTCTTATATCCTCTGTAGGGTTTTATAAACAGGTTTACATTCTAAGCTGCTATTGCCATATTCTTTTTCTACCATCACAGTCTCATTTAAATGCCAGGTTGAGTTGATTTCACATTATTTTTTTCCTCATTTTGATTCCCTTTATTGATTTTGGTCTTTGCTTTATAATAAATTTGTAGTCTGTAGATGTTCATGAACAGCTAGGTGGTTTAGACATGACTGTACATCATTAACCAATCTTTACCTCCTCATTAAAAATTTAATAAATTTCACTTTTGGTATTCTTTGGTGTTCATTATATTAAGTACCTCTCAGCACTGTTTTTGAAGAAAGTATTTATGATGGATAGCTGTGAGGTCTCTGTGTAGTTCCATCTTGATCCATGGTTTCCAGCATATTTTTCTGCAAACCTGTGCCTACCTTTGCATGGAAGTGATTCAAATATATGTTGATCCAATTTGGAGGATTTTACTAAGTTTCTTTTTAGAATTTCTGTAGCTCCTCCTCTTCTGTAACAGGTGTTGCATAAGCTGTAGTTATATTCAAGTTGATTTTTTTCTTTTTTTTTCTTTGCCTGGGGAGTCTGGGAAGAGTATGAATGGTTAGGTTGGAGCAAATGCAGAAGCTAATGATAAAACATGGACATTGTAAAGGAAAATGACCAAATGCTCCATGAAATTATTTCTTATTGCCTTTAAGTGAAGAATAAACCCTATTTTATCTTCATTTACCTATTCAGGGAGAACCTGTGAGCTAACCTCCTTCCCTTTTTTAGTATGTGATGAGACCAAGATTTATATGATTCTGTTTCTCTGTAATATATCTACTCCTTAGATATGTATTTACCATTTAGAATATACCAATGATTAAGTTATAATTGTTATAAAAACTGATATTCTTAGTATCCCATATTCCATTTTTGTTGGGGATTTTCACTACTCTCCCCAAAACACACATTTCTCTCCATACACACACACACTTAACAGTTCACTGAGTTGATTGAGTTTAACCCATTTGACCATGGGGTTGATCAAAGAATTCTATCTCGGGGGCAGTTAGCTGGTGCAGTGGATAGAGTACTGGCCTTGGAGTCAGGAGTACCTGAGTTCAAATCCGGCCTCAGACACTTAATAATTACCTAGCTGTGTGGCCTTGGGCAAGCCACTTAACCCCATTGCCTTGCAAAAAAAAAAAGAATTCTATCTCATGGTAGCCACATAACTAGAGATAAGATTTTCCTTGCTTGACAGGCAACAGATAGAAGGCAGTTGTAGGCTGGAATTATACTTGAAGACCCTAATGAAGTACAAATATTCTACCAACTTAGACCATAGTACAATTCATAAAGCCATAGGTGTGACTGTGGCAGGATTTTTTCCCTCCAATTTGTGTCAGTGAAGTAAATGACATTGTCTCCTCAAGAATACTCCCTCTTTCCCTCTCCCCAGAGCAAGGTTATACTGTGGGCCTGAATTGGGGATGGCAGTGATTAAAAAGAGGACTTAGCTGAACATCAGAAGACCAGAGTTCTACTCATGAGTTTTATTAGTATTAATCTCAAAGTCTGTGACCATTTCATCTTTCCAGAACTCAGTTTCTTCCTGTAGAGTAGCCAGAATGTGACTGCATGATTGCAAAGGTCCCTCCATTTTTGACATTCTATTCTTCTTTGATTATCATGCTCTGGATATCTCTATGCTTGTGTTTGTTTGTTGGAGGGCTGAGAGATATTATGTCTCACAGTTGAAGGAATTTTCTTTTAAATCCTTAATATGGTTTTCATATCTTTGATAAAGTACAGTGTTGAGATATCATGCAGTGTCCATTTGTTACCAATACTTAAGTTGTGTTCTTTCTTGGAGCAATTATGTATTAGAACTGTAGCCTTTTTGTAAATGATAGTTTACCACTTTCAGAGCACAAGACCAACACTACTGCCTTGAAAATATTATAAAAATGAAATTCTTTATAGCCAAACTAACTATGACATTTGAATCTTTCCTAGAAATCATTTGATGCCCACCCACGGAAAGAGAGCCAAGTGAGACAGCTGGCATGGGTTGGTGATGGGGTGTGGGTCTCAATTCGTTTGGATTCTACCCTCCGTCTCTATCATGCACATACATATCAGCATCTACAGGATGTGGACATCGAGCCTTATGTAAGCAAAATGCTAGGTAAGTCTCTTATTGTTTTATCTTGTAACAATTCCCATAAGAGCTGAGCAGAGAAAATATTTTGTTTAATTGTTTGAAGTCCTATGTGGAGAATCAAGGTATATGAATTTGTAGAAATTCTTCTTATAAATAGAGCTTTAATCTTATAGTGGGAGAAGACTTTTATAAGACATTAATTCATGCTTTCTCATTCAGCTGAAATTACTATTTCTGAGGTCAGCAATGAACTCCTTATTCTAAAATCATCTCCTTTTCTCAACCCTTCTCTCCCTTGACTGCTCTGCATCATTTGATGCTATAGCAATCTCCTCTGTCATGATCCTCTCTCCTCTCTGAGTTTTCATGTCAGCCATCATGCTTCTCTTTCCACCTGTCAAGGGATTCTTCTTGGTTTCTTTTGTAGGATCGTATTCTATGTCCCATGCTGTTCTGTCCTAGACCTTATCAGCTGTAAGAAAGTGACATCCAACCTTCATTTCTCTCCTGTATCTCTACTTGGAGGCTCATAGGCATCTCAGACTCAGAATGTTTTTTTAAAAACAAAATACTTCTCTATGAAGTAAAAAGTAATAGTCCTCACCTCATTGAAAAGAGCAGAAAAAATGTGGTAAATTTGAGGAAAGGAGAGAAGATTTGAAATAAATTCTGGAAGAAATGAAATAGAGAATAAAGTGGGGAGGAATAAAAGGATTACCTTGCTTTGGTAAAAATCTAATTGAGGGAACAAAGTGGAAATAGACTCCATAGTAGAAGACAGGGACTAACCAAAAGAGTTAATTTGGAAATAAGATCACTCAGAGCAGGGATAATGATCTGATTGAAGGTCTAATGAAGGAGAATAGGTTTATAAGGTAGGAGCAGTGGGGAAATGGATTGAGATTCATGGGTCTATGCAGAGACAGGCGGCTGAGTGGATAGTCAAGTGAACTGAATGACACTCCTAACTTGCTCCTTAACTGACCATGAACAAAGCACTTTACCTCTCAAGGATTCCTCTTCCTCATCTTTAAAATGAGGGCCTCTAAAGTCCCTTTTAGTTCATTATCTGGGATTCAGCCTTTGAGTCACTCATGTTCCCAATATCATAGGCATCCTCAACTCTTCCCTCAGCCTGACCCCTTTCCCATCTTCTTAGCCTCTGATCTAGTTCTACCAAACAAAACTTGTAAATGCTTCTTCCTTCTTTCTCCACCCTTCTATATTCATCCAGTTGGTAAATCTTACTCAGTTCATTATTTATTCCTCAGCATCTCTTGCATCACCCGTTCTTCTTTACTTTAATCACAGCCCAGTTCATGTCCTCATTTCTTCTCTATAATCCGGTCTCCATAAAATAGGCAAATCAATATTCCTAAAGTATAAATTTGTTCATGTCCCTCCTATGCTCATGAAGCTTCAGTGGATCCCCACTGCCTTTAGGCTAAAGCACAGACTGCTCTATTTTTTATTTAAAGCCATTCACAATTTAGCTTCAATCAGTTTTCTACCCCCCACCTCAAATACCAGCCTTATGGAACTACTTTTTCTTTTCACATGCTTTTGCAAAGGCTGTTCCCCAGTCCTGGAACACTTTATTTCTGCCTTCCTTCAAAAAGCTTTTGATTTCCCCTAGGTAGTGCTCTCCTACCTCATCACTGTGTTTGTTTTCCATATATCCGGCATATCTCTGAAAATGTATCTACCAGTAGAATAATATAAGTCTCTTTTTATTTTATTTCATTTTAGGTCTTTTTTGCAAGGCAAATGGGGTTAAGTGGCTTACCCAAGGCCACACAGCTAGGTAATTATTAAGTATCTGAGACCGGTTTTGAACCCAGGTACTCCTGACTCCAGGGTCAGTGCTTTATTGACTGCGCCACCTAGCCACCCCTTGAATATAAGTCTCTGGAAGGAAGAAACTGTCTCATTTTCTGTTTATATTTTTAGCATCTGTCACAGGTCTCATAAGTGTCAACTTATGGGCTTAATAAATGTTTCTTGCTGTATTGATTTATGCATTAATAATTTTGTTTCATTTTTTATTTGTATAGGTACTGGAAAATTGGGCTTCTCTTTTGTGAGAATCACAGCTCTTATGGTATCTTGTAATCGTTTATGGGTGGGGACAGGAAATGGTGTCATTATCTCCATCCCGCTAACAGAAAGTAAGTAAATTTTGGATTACAGTAGGAATGGATATAGGCATGTTTTAGAAAATAGTCATCATCTTAAAGTGTTTCCTTATTTCAGGTAAAGAAAAGCCTTTTGTGGTCCTAGTACATTTGTAGGAACTCCAAAAATAAACTGCTGGCAAAAATCTAGCCATTTTCTATGTATAGTTTACATGTACCAGAATTCATATTTTGAAATGAATATATTTTACTATTAGAAATACCTTCCACTTAATTCAGGATCTTGTTTTTAAAGAGTTTTTTCCTTTAGGCTATTCTTTTTCTTTTTCAGTTATAAAACTTGAAATATGCATTTTAAAATATTCCCTAATAAAGTTTTTGTTGTTTCTCATATGCTTTTTTTTTCTTTGCAATGCAATGGGGTTAAGTGGCTCACCCAAGGCCACACAGCTAGGAAATTATTAAGTGTCTGATACTAGATTTGAACTCAGGTACTCCTGACTCCAGGGCCGGTGCTCTATCCACTGCACCACCTAGCCGCCTCTGTTTCTCATATGCTTAAACCTAGGTTAAAATATATATATAGAGAGAGACACATATAGATATGCATATATATACATATATATATGTATATAATATGCGTATACATAAACTCTTGAAAACAGTATAATGAAATTTCTGAAAAAGAAGTCAACATTGAATTTGAAAATATGTATTGTGTGCAGTTTGGCAAGATGTGATTGGAGAGCTTTTGTGAACAGCACATGCATTGCATGTTTCTCATACCGTGTTCCATTACATTGCTCATCCATTGAATAAGTGTTTTTATGTTGCATGTTCAATAATGATTCCCAGGGAGGAAGAGAAGAAAGGCAGCCAAGTACCTCATTCTGTAAAATAAATAAAGCTAACAAGATGATGTTTTAGATTATAAATAGATTATTATATCTTTTCTTCTTTCCTTCCTACCTTAAAAACAAACACCCAAAACCTTTAGGATCCTGATGTCCCTGCCTATTGGTAGTCATAGATTTATAGTGCTGAATTATTCATTTTTCTGTGAAAAATAAGGTGTTTAAACACAGTAAATACTCTTTGATAAATTGAGTGTACCATCTGCAAAAAATCAGTACTTTGCTCTGTGGCAACTGAGCTAATAGGGATCATGTGATCAGGGCAGTTGATTAAAGCCAAACCTTGTGACTTTAAGTGTTACTTTAAATGAAGCATCTTCTATCCTTGGTAACCATTTTACTTTTTGTAAGGGATCACAGATTTTGTCTGTCTTAATACTTTATAGGGGACAATTTCATTTTGGAATAGTCTTAATCCAGCAGCATTCCTTTGTAAAAAGAACGAAAACGGAAAAACTGGTATAATAGAAAACCACCTGTGTTTAAATTCCTAACCTTCAATTCAGATTCATTGAAACTAGTAATGTTAAAGATTTTTTTCTTCTAGGCTGAACTTTTGAAAACAAGAACCTCCCATTTGTTTTGCTTTCTCTTATTCCTTTTGGGATTTTATTAATTTAGTAAGGAGCTTTAGAGCTCCAATTCATCAGATACCAAAACATGAAAGTGACTCACATTCTTCTTCTCCTCTACTGTCATATACCTATCCATTTCCCCCTTCCTCCTTTCTCACTGTAGCTGTAATCCTCCACCAGGGACGTTTACTGGGGCTGAGGGGTAAGTGCAGATCCTGAACCAAAATCTATTTCCGGGCTGCTAATGGCCACTATTGAGGCTGTTTCACTTAGAATAAAATACCCCTTCTCTGTTCCTAATGCCATTCACTCTCAATCACTACTCTGCAGCAGTTTTCTCTTTGTTTGTTTGCTACATGGCCACCAAATCTGCTCAGCAGTTTAGTCTGTATCATCTTTTGTTGCAGCTGAACTTCCATCCAGGCTTTGTTTTTCTTCCAGTAAAAACATGAAACCATCTCTTAAAACTATCATTAATCTACATTGTTTACTCCTGTTATCAGTCATGTTTCCTTCACTCATTGACTAGTCTTTGGAGTGGGGGTGGTTTGTATGTCTAGCTGATTTTAAAGTTACTCAGCAGAAGTTCTAGCCAGAAAGAGTAGCTGGATTGTTTTTTACATTCCTTTCTGGCTAGAGGAGGGACGTATTCTGCTTGTGACTGAGGGGATACTCATTATATGAAGCGATCTAACTCTAAAGACAGATTTTATTTTCAAAAATACACTTGGCCATTGGAAGTCTGCTTTTTTAGGCTACAAAATTGGTTTATTTTTCCAAATGAAAGAACATAATTTCAACTATAACACTTGAACTCTTTAGTTTACAAATAGTATTTTTTACACGATTTGTTTAAAAATTAAGTTTTGATAACTGCTAGACTGGCAAATCCCCTAATCCATATACTGAGGTACTTCAAAATAACTAGCATGCTCTCTTTTCCCAGCTCTGTCTTGAATTGGCATTGCTGCCCTTCTGTTTCATTTTATCTCAATGGCTGTAGCTTTTTAGATGATACCTTAAGGATTAACCAATAACCTCTCACACCAGCAACATTTTTCAAGGGAAAACATTTGGTATTTGGTTTTCTTTTTTTTAGCAAATAAAACCTCTGTAGGACCTGGAAACCGTCCTGGAAGTGTAATCCGTGTGTATGGTGATGAAAATAGTGATAAAGTAACTCCAGGAACATTTATACCATATTGTTCAATGGCTCATGCGCAACTCTGCTTCCATGGACACCGGGATGCTGTCAAATTCTTTGTTGCAGTACCAGGTGAGAGGGATTCTGCTTGCCAGATTATCCATGTGATTATTTTCATGTTGCTTTTGGATCCACTATTTTGGCTTTTTTTTTATAGTTGGTCAACTTAAAAAATTCCTACTTGTAAGCAAACTTACAGACTTATTTGAATGTAGACACACTTACTTGTGAAAAGCTATGGGGGAAAAAACAAATGAAAAGCTATGGGGTCTGTTACTTCATGGAAATCATCCCCCCCTTTTTTTTCTTCAGTATTTACGGTAACATAATTGGATTGAAGAAATAGCTAGGAAAAAACCTAATCAAAATCCAGGTATTAAATATATTGTTAGGTAGTCAGTAACTGCTTGTTGAGTTAAATCAAATTACCAGACTGGTAAAAGAGAGATCTTAATTGAGAAAACCCTATCGATGACATTTGTGCATGATCTGAAAACATCTAGCTTTTCTGTGTGATGTAAATCAATTGATGTATGTAACATTTAATTTTGTTCCCCTCTGAAACAGGTCAGGTGATCAGTTCACCAAGTGCTACTGCTGGTGGTGGCAGCAGTGGTGGTGGGGTCGGTGGTTGTGGCAGTGGCAGTGGCAGTGGCATAGAACTAGCAGGTGAAAAGCCAGGACCACCTGTACAGGAATCCAGCCAGAATCCCTTGAAGTCCATGCTTGTGATAAGTGGAGGAGAGGGATATATAGATTTCAGAATGGGTGAGTATATCAATCACTTGGGATTTCATGTGCAGGTATGGTTTGGGCCATCTTCTTAATTAGAACAGGGAACCATTCTCCTTAGGAGATCTCTATAGCATAGGATTATAGAGTGATAAATAAAGCATTAAAAGAAACATTGGAGGTCTAGTTTAATTTTACATTTTTTTACTCCAGCTTCATGAAAAAGCAAGTCTCAACATAGTGGGAGGGAAAAGAGTGTGCTTCAGTCTCCATTCAAACACCATCAGCTCTCTCTCTGGGATGGATTGCATACTTCATCATAAATCCATCAGAGAAATTGCTTCAATATTTTTTTCTACAGTTGCTATTGTTACCTGGATTTCCCTCCATCCTATTTCCCCCTCCCCCATTTATTCTATTCTCTCTCCTTTCACCCTGTCCTCAAAAGTGTGTTGTATCTGACTACCCTCTCCAATAAGCTTCCCTCTTCTATCCCCTACACTCCCCTTCCCCCTCCCCCTCTCCCTGTCCTTTCTCCCATCCCTTTTCTCTCCTATTTTTTTTTTAAGATTTTTCAAGGCAATGGGGTTAAATGGCTTGCCCAAGGCCACACAGCTAGGTAATTATTAAGTGTCTGAGGCCAGATTTGAACTCAGGTACTCCTGACTCCAAGGCCAGTGCTCTATCCACTGCACCACCTAGCTGCCCCATTCTCTCCTATTTTCCTCTAGAGTAAGATAGATTTGTATCCCCAATTGAGAGAGAGAGAGAGAGAGAGAGGGAGGGAGGGAGAGAGAGAGAGAGAGTGTGTTATTTAGGAAAACTATGTTTTTAGAGTGTACATTGATCCAGAATTAAGGATTTAGAACTTTGGGAGTCATATACCAATGCCATTATGTCACGTGATCACAGATTCTAATAGGAAAATGTCAGGGATTCGAGTTGATATTTCAAGTGTTCATTGTAAAGCTTGGTGTAATGTTCTGGATCTCAGAACGTTGTCATGGTAGGAAATATGGTAGCTGGTCAGAAGTAGAAAGCCAGACAAAGGAATAAATGAATAAAATACTTTTAAAAATAATTAAAAAATTTTTTTAATGTGATTTTCAAGTTTCTTCTTTAAGGTGAATATTCCTTCTCATACTAAGTGGGGGAAAAAGTTAATAAAAAATAAATTAAGATGTTGGTAGTATTTCATGAAGATAGACTGGAAAATAGGTCATTTGAGAAATGGTGCTTTTTAAAAATAAATACTACTTGATTTCTTTGATGGTTGTAGTTAAAGCTTTGTTTTGGATCCTAGAACACATTGTTTTTTAAATTGCTTTATAAAATGGGAAATTGATCCTATATGGCCTCTTTGTTTCAGTAACTTAAGTCAAGGTGACTGGAAAGATTTTTTTCTTTAAGTTTACTTTGCTGTAGTCATTTTTATGTATTATTTTTCTTTGCTAGTTTCCTAGTTAATTTACTTGGTAGTAAATTTCCATGATTTTCTTTATTCATCATAATCATTGTTTTTTTTTAACAAGCACAGTAATATACCGTTATATTCTTGGACCACAGCCTGATTAGTTATCTTCTAGTTGTTGGACATCTATTTTGTTTTTAGTACTTTCATAAGTGTTGCTATAAGGATTTTTTGGTATGTATGTGGCCTATTTTCAAATAGTTTTCTAAAATGGTTTTTACCAGTTCAGCACTCCATCAATATTTCATGAATGTGCCTCTCTTTCCATAATCCCTCCTATTCCCATCTCTTGTCATATTTACCAATTCAGATCCATTGTTTTAACAGGAACAAAGTGTAGAAAGCATAACATGCTCCCCCCCACACACGTTTCCACAAAATTTATTTTATTCACCACGGCTTTTAAAGTATGTAACTTCTATATTCACACTGACTTTATAAAGATCATGGTAGAGATGTATAGAGCAGTGCTGTGTTTAAAAAGAGTTCAAATATTCTTTAGATGCTCCCATCTCACTTTTGGTCTTCAGCTCCTTCAGTGCTTTCTTTTGGCCAACTGTAATCTCCAAACACTATAGCACATTCTAAGACTCGTAACTTCCCAAACCAAGCAAGTAAGCAGCATCTTTTTATCCCCAGTGTCCATTAGTGCAGGCCTTTTTGGTGAGCTTGCTGGAACTCCTGGCATCATTAGAAGCCAGTTATCATGAGGTTATTTCAGAGTTACAGTGTTGTATAACATCAAGATTAGTTGTATCAATCATGAGTCAGTATGCTAAGCATACAGTGATGTGAGTATATAGAAAAGAGTAGAGAAACTCTGCTCATGATCTTCTACAAACAGCATGGTGCCTCAGTTTAAAAATGCACCAAGTGCTTTAAAAAGCATAGGACTAAGTACATAGTAGGAATTTAACAAATGCTTATTGATCTATTGACTTTGTTTTCAGCAGAAATTACCTTAACTGCATTTTCACCCACCTTTCCCCCATGCCTATTAAGTCCTAGACTATTAATTAAAGAACTAGAAGTCAGAGGAGGAAAATCTAAAGTGACTAATGAGTGTTAGGTGGATAACAGATTTGGCTTCATATGGAATTGGAGGAGAATACTGAAATATCCTTTTTCTAATCTGCAAATCTGACCTATTAGAAGACCCTCATCATTGCTGATGAACCTTCACAAATTTTGTGAAGTGATTTGTCTATATCTATAACTTTCTCATTATAGCAGCTTTTGTGTCACAGTTTGAGAGTCTAAGAAGTCTGTTCATGTGAGACATGTACAGAACTAGTCTGCTTAAAGGTATTTGTTTTTCTATAGATGTCAATGAGTCACTGTTTTAGATTACTTTCCAACATTCTATAATCAACCACCTTTCACAAATCTAGTCTAGAAAATGACTTTGCTCTTTTTACAGTTTAGTAATGGCTTGTATTAATAGTATTTATTCTTCATGTTACTTTTGTGTTCACTAAGGTGAGAGACAAATTTGTGCCTCAGCTTATTGGATTGAGCAGGAATGACAGGTCTGCTGAGCTGGCAGCACTTCTCCCTGCTGGTGTTTGGCACATCCAGCTCACTTGAGTCTGCCTTTTCTTCTTTCCATCAGGTGATGAAGGTGGAGACTCAGAACTCCTGGGAGATGCCCTCTCACTTGAACCCTCTGTGGCCAAAGCTGAAAGAAGTCACTTGATAGTGTGGCAAGTGATGCATGGCAGTGAATGAATACGGCAGAAACAACTGGGGAGGAGAGAAGTCTCTTCTGCATGGTTCCCCCCCATCCCCACCTTATTTAATGCTCTTTTTGTGGAATCAGTTTCACTCCATAATGTTTGAGCATTTTTCCTGTTAACTTTATAGTATAAAATCTGTCCTACCATAACAATGCAGGAATTAGCTGTTTTACTACACCAGTGTTATAGGCAACTTCAGTGTATTATGAACAAATCAAAGAATGTTTACTTTCTTTAAACTGGTGAACTGTAATAAGCAATCCACATGTGGTTTTACTGTACCACAGTCTAACATAATTCACTTCTTTTGATGGAATCACTTTTTAGCTGTCACTAATAGTGGAGTTGATGGAAAACACTTGATAAATTAAACTCACTGTACTATTAAGTAAAATAGTAAAGTTTTCCCCAATGTATTATAAAACTGACAAAAACTAATAACAGGTGAAATCATCTGGATTTATCTAAATGTCCTTGAAGGGCAAAAAACAAAGTGTAAATTTAACTTTCATTTTCAAATCTGACAAATCTTGTTTATATAGTATATAAAACTTTGTTGTTTCCATCAGATTTTAGGGGGGTGGGGTTTGTATTAAAGAAATTAAGACTATGTTATTTAAATAAAAGTTTCATGTTTCTGACTTCTTAGAGCTCTAAAATTTATGAGGACTGTTGCTCTGAATATCCTAAATTGTTTGAAAAACAGCCTCTCCCACTTTCATACTGATATGTCCCAAAGGTGTGTTATTATAAGGCTTAAAAAGAGATTCTTCAGCACTGAGATGATTTTGAAAAGGAAAATTGTGTTTTGTATTCCTTGTACAGGGGGTGGTGGGGCATTTTTTGGTTGATTTTTTTTTTTAGTTGATTTCTTTCATCCCATGTAAAAATTCACCTCTTTTCCATTTGTTTTGTAAGAGGTCTTAACCTGTTAATAAGATTAAAGCTATAATATTAGTGGAGTAGAGCCTAATCAACTGGGAGATCTGATTAGAGAAAGTATTTTTTATTGTATGTGTAAAACTATAGAACAGCTAGCACTTGGCACTCTAGATGTAAATAACCCAAGTTTTTGCACCATAGGGAGATGAAAAAAGGCCATGGTTAACGAAGAAAGATGCATGAGGGAAACCAAGCCAATATGTATTCCTGATTTAATATATCTCTTCATTCACTGTGGGCATCCCTCTTTCTTCTCTTTTAACCAGATTAAAGATTCTGGTTCTAACACCAATTTTTCTCACTTGATTGGTTTTTAAAACCATAATGCTGCAATAATGATTCTCACCTTAACTTTTTTAAAGTGTATAATCTCTAGTTTTCCTTCTCTGTTATTTTAAGCAGAGATAAATTAAGTGATAATTTTTTAAAATGTAAAACCTATAGTGTAGATATTCGAAATTCTAGGAACTGCTTCAAAAAAAGGGAAAAGCAGAAGAATGTATGAAACTACCTAAGCATTCTGAACAGACAGGGTTTTTTTTTCCCCTCTGACCTATCATGCAAAGAAGTTTCTGAAAACTACAAGAGAGTGCTGTGTCTGCCAATGTCTTGTTGCACCAAAATGCTTAGGTAAGTTGCTATTTTAATAGCCTGAAGGGTCCTTGGAAACCCATTTTGTTATTGATATGTAAGCAGAATAGAGTCTGTACAGTAAAATTATCACAGAATTAAGAAGAACTATTTTAGTAAAAAGTTACATTTTTCAAAAGGAACACACTTTTTTTCTTTCTAGATCACCTAGACTAAGGCCATTCTTTCACAAGTTGTTTGGTGAGACCTTGTTTTTAAAAACTAAAACTTCTTGTGAATTGTTCTGGCACTTAGTACAAAATTATTATTCAGTGAAGTTGTACAAATGTATGAAATGTTCTGTATTGAAATCTGGGGTCTTAGGAAGTGAGTACCTCAGAGTTTCACACACCCCCCATTTACTGATGATCAGGCAGTCATAGGTTTTCATGACAGAATCAAATTTAGGAAATCAGGGTTCAAAGAGAAATGTATTAAAAAACACTAATGATGGAAAAGGCAGTTATTGTGATTTACTTCTCTTTTCTGTTGTAGGCTTTAATATAAGAAATGCAAGTTTCTTAAGTGGTATCCAAAGCATTTAGCTGATTTAGTGCTAAATAATCTTAGATATTGGTGGTGGCAAGGTTAGGGGTGAGGTCAAAGATTTTCTATTGGAGTTTTAAATTTCATTCAGAGACTATGTGACTTTGACCCAATGATGGCTTGTTCTCTGTAATGTTCCCCTTGTGTTGACAGTCTTTTGGAAAGAACTACAAAGAGAAAGAATTCTAGCATGGACCAAAAAGGATAAAAACAGTACCAGTGAAACTGCCACATGGTTGTTTATTACCTTGGGTGGTTTTTTTGGTTTTCATGACAATAACAACTACAAAAACCCTGTTGAAAGAAATGAGGGATAATGGATAATTTTTTTTTTTTTGTTACACTGGGTGAAATACTTATTGCCTCTTGATGGCATTGTGAGTCTCCAGGACCCATGTGGCATATGGAGCATCTATCTGCTCTAGGGACTACACAGTCTTTAAGGGTATGTAGATGAATATCAGTGATTTAAATTTAAAAGAAAGAGGGATGAATATCTTGATGGTTACAGCTTGTTGATGGTGTGAAAACATTTGGAACACAAAATATGCAGCACATAGCTTGTCAGAATGAGTATGTTTTGCATGGCAAAGGTGAAAATGAATTCTCAAAGCTGCTGTATTCTTTTTTTTGTAAAGGTCTTCCTGCATTTGAACAGATAAGAGTTGACAGAGAGTAGACACTTTAACATGGGCTGCCTTAGTAACAAAACAAAAACTTCTGGTTTATTTTACTCACTGTTCAAATGCTTGTGTAACTGAATATTTATTTCCCTGTGAGTATTATGAAAATTACCAAAGGATTCAACCTTATTTAGGATTCTTCTTGATGGACCCCACTGAGATAGGGACAGGTTGAGTCCCTTGTCTAAACTTTGGGAAGAATAGGAGAAAACTAAGTATAGTTCAGTGGACACTGGGACATGTTTCCACAGAATTACGCCTCCTGCCCCTGTCACCACTGGTGCTGCCCCTCAAGAGCATTTTCTATACACTAAATAACTTTTTCTTTCTCAACAAAACTGTTAATTTTGTTAATTCAGTTGCATATTTCTCAATCTTGTAAAACATATTTTAAACATTTTATGGTCTTTTTTTTTTTAGTTTTATCCTGGACATCTTATGCTAAGTTCTACTTGCCTCTGTAACCTGACATGTACTGCTATCATACAGCGGTTTCTGACTGTGTCATTTGAGGTTGAGGCTTTGTTTCTATGAGCAAATAGTTCATCTAGTAATGTAGTTATTTCAGTATTTATTTCTATTATTGAATCCTTGGGGTTCAGAATGTAACTTTGTACATGAAATATATGTATATAAAACATGCATGAGTGTCTTCTTTTGCATTATACCAGAGGCCGAGGTCTAGCTCCTTTTTGGAAAACCTAAATTTCCCTTTCCACAATGAACATTATTTCTGAGGGACAAAGCTGGCTCTTTGGCAGTGACCCAAAGGGAGGGGTAGAGAAGACTGGTTTGAATGATGTCAGTCTGGGTCACATGTTCAGTTGATATGAATAACAACGGACAATTAGGCTTTCTAGCAATGTGGTAGCTCTGAGTCACAGTCCACATATGAAACTAAGACAAGCCATTTGCCAGTAATAACAGGCAGGCTGTAATGTCAGTTTTAATAATATAGTAGAAAATCCCAAAGGACAATCAAAGCCAGCCATCATGGAGCTCACACTGTAAAACCCAGTATAGCAAATTTAATTTGGTACAATTTGTGTGCTATCCACTATAACTTTGTTACCCAACCTATCCTGTGACATATTAGCCCATTGTTGCCTTCACTGCTCTGTTGCTAGTCAAAACCATTTAATTCTTGGGGCAGCTAGGTGGTGCAGTGGATAGAGCACCAGGCCTGGAGTCAGGAGGATCTGAATTCAAATCCAGCCTCAGACACTTAATAATTGCCTAGTGGTGTGACCTTAGGCAAGTCACTTAACCCCAATGCCTTAAAATTTTTTAAAAATCATTTAATTCTTGTATGGGTGACCCACCCAGTGAATTTGGGGTGCTCCAGAATGTAAAGCAATAATGGGCCTTAGTCATTCCTGGGCTGGACTTGATCTTAATTCCCAATCATCTTCCCAGTGCCTGACATTGTTTGGGGGGTTAATATATATCATTACTCACTGAATAGTCAGTTCCTTCCTGACCGGACCAGCTACTGGAAAATAAAACAAAAAAATTCCTTAGGGAATTAGAACAAGCAGAAGTGACCTTCACAAAGCAAGCCCAGTTATAACAATATGATTTAGATTCCTAAGTTCTCTCATCATTATATCCTCAGGATCTTAATAGCTAGTTTAATTTTTATCAGTTGTTTCTATTAGGGAATGTATTTCTTGGTTTCATTGTTAAGGATTTCTCAGAGTACAGTCTTAGACCCTGTTTATTGGATAGTATACCTGATGACAAACCTAGGGAGTTAATAAAAAAATTTGATTTCTCCTCCCCTTCCCCCATGACCAGAGTTGCTACCAAATGGCTGGAATTAGATTTTTCACCTTGCTTTAAGCATTTCCAGAATGACTTCAAACTTAGGGGCCAGGTTCCAAGGCATTGAGTCCAAGACACATAAAGAAGTCATGACTTTTTTTCCTTCTTTGGGAGGGATGGACAGATACTACCTGCCCAGCTAGGTTCATGAGCATTTAAAACTGGAAGCACAGCTTTGCAATGTATTCTTAAAATCAGGATATAATGAGTAGGTACATGTATCCTTAACATAGGATAAATTTGATATACTTGGAATAAGGGCAGCATATTGGACTTCAAATAGGAGATTTTCATTTTTCTTTTGCTATTCTCACAGAGTGACTCTCTTAAACCTCACCTTCAAGGAAAATTACTGCCAACTCCATGGACTTGAACTTGGAAATCCTCCTTTCCTGCTACCTCTCCTTCTGCCTCCCTGCTCTTCTACTGATTCTTCATCCTTCCTATGAGACTTCTTGTCTTTGTCCTCCTCTTCTCCCTATCTATCCTGCTCTAGCCTCACTCCTTTCCTTTGGTTTTGACCCTTTACTTAACTAGTTCTAGTCATTATCTTTCACTCTTGTCTCCTTGCCCTTCAACTGTACATGGGCTGCCAGTGCCTGGATCCCCACTGTTTTATATACTTTCTCTGTCTGTTTCTAGGCTTTGGGATGAACAGCCAACTGGATCTTCTTCAAACACCACATAATAGAACCTCAGCCTCACATAATAGGCCCTTAATGCTGTGCATAGTCCTTTTATTCATCTGATTGACCCAAGTACTCCCTACAGTGGTGTGTCTAGACCTTTTCCCTTCTCTTCAAGCCCCTGGGTCACTCCCATCACCTTCCTCTCTAGGAGATGGCCACACGCCCTGCTTTGCTGAAAAAATAGAGGATTCTCATCGAGCCTTTTCAGGAAGATGTGGGGACCCTTATTGCCAAGACTTGACCCACTTTGTAATCTGTTGACTGATCCCATCTCTTGACTGATCCCACCAGTTTGTCCCATACCACTTTGAGGGTGGCCCAGGTAGGTGTCGGAGGAGGGTTTCGAATTCACATCTTCCTAACTTCAAGACCAGTGTATTCTACACTACTGCCTAACTGGCAAAAATGGTTCCTGAAGTTCCTTCTAGCCCTAAAATTCTGTGATCCTTCTTACTAGTGAGCATAGACCAAAGCATTAAAAAAACCATCTGTGGGTTTCTCAGTGAAATCTTGTAGAAAGGGCCCTGGATAAGGGTTTTGAAGAACCTGGAATCTCTTCCTGAATCTGCTATTTGGCCATGTGGCTTTGAGTCACTTCTCAGCTTCAGTTCTGTTTGTAAAATGAAAATAAAGATGCCTTCTGTTAAGAGGATTGTTGTTATGAGCATCAAAATCATGTATGTGAAATTCCTTTGTCAACTGTAAGGCAGCCTCCAAATAGGAGGTGTCACTTTCTCACTACCAACTAGCTTTTTTTTTTTAAACTTTTGTGAAGAAAGGCTTTGGACATTGCATATCTGCCTACTTGGAGAATCCACTCACTGTTAATAAAAGGTTACATTATTTTTACTGATGTTGAGTTGTGTGGTTTATATGTTACAGGAAAAAGAACTGACTCCTGATTGGAGCCTTCTGCGGCATCTTAAGTCATTCTTGCCCTTCTGGAGAAGTGAACATTGCTGTTTGAGGTGGAGCAATAGCTGGTCTGATGCAGGACATTTTTACAAGGATATAGGAGAGAAGAAGGATCCCTTTGTGGGAAAATTCCAGGATAGATCACAGCAGTTTGGAGAGTGCTTGATTTTGACTTAATTGCTACTAATAGCTAGCATTTCTATAATATTCTACCCCACATGGTGCTAAACATTTTAACAATTATTATCTCATTTGGTCCTCATAACAACCCTGGGAGGTAGAGGCTATTATCATCCTCATTTTATGAATGGGGAAACAGAGGCAAATAGTGATTAAGTGACTTGACCAGGATCACACACACACAACTAAGAAAGATCTGAGGCTGGATTTTAATTTGGGCCTTCCTGTCCTGGCCCTGCTGCCTTTGGGGGTGGGGTGGGGGAAGGGGGGACCTTTACAATACTACCTGGTGGTGGGAGCTTCAGGGGGTGTACTAGGCAGCCAAATAGTCTAGTGGATAGTGCTGGACTTTGATCAGAAAGACCTGAAATCAAATCCAGCCTCAGGTGCTTACTAGCTTAAACAACCCTGGTAAAATCATTTAATCTCTCCTAATCTCAATTTCCCAAACTGTAAAATGGGGAAATAAAAATCATAATAAAATATCTACCTCCCAGGGTGGGTGGTTGTGAGGAACAAATGATAAATATTCTATAAAATTCTTTGCAAACCTTAAAGCACTGTATAAATGCTAGCATTATCACTGTCACTGACCTCTGGAGAAAACTTCCCTTAGCTAAACAACTTATTTTATATTGAAGGATGGAGAGCATACCTTATTCCTTTTTAGTTTTAGTTTAGGATGGGGAGTTGTCCATGATTGGCCCAATAAGGAAGTTCTCATACAACCAATGTGGGAAGCCACCAGAGTAGCTTCCATGGTCTTAGCTCTGAGCAGCCCAAATGATAAAAATTTGAGCAGGAGATTGTGACAGATGCAGTAGTTGTTCAGTCAATGAGGTGCTCTGTGGATATAGAATGAAAGGGGGCAGAGCAGGGTCAGGCTTGCTGCCCAGTTAAGTGGGTGGAAGTTGATGATATCTTCCATAAGGAGCTTTGGGTTTGGCTTCTGAAACATGGGTTGATAAAAGAGAATTAGTTGCCCTTAGGAGCATCTGGTGATACCTGGAAATGGGATAATAGTGTGTCCTTATGTTCTAGACAAAGTTAAAACATCCCATAAACCCCTGCCAGCTTGTCAGTCTGGTGCTGCCGGTCTCTGCATCCAGACAGGGACTTCTGGGATAGGTCCCATTAACACAAAGGCCAAGGTTTCCCCCCAAAGCTTAGGTCATCCTAGCTGTGAAAGGACCAGAATCACAGTGACTTGGAAGGGGAGGTTCTTCAAGAAAGGAAGCTACTTGTTATCATATTACAACCACAGCAGGGGCACTCCAGTTTCCATCTGGCATTTGAAGACAGACTAGAAGAAGGGCATTCTTGCACAGGTGGATGGGGGTATAGGACTCTTCTCCCACAATCTATGTCATAGTATAGTGGGTAACTTGGGGGAATTAATGGTTATCCTTTTGCCATCAAGAGGATGTATCACAGGTTGGCATAAGAAATTAATTGGGAATTCAGGGGGTAGTTATGCAGAAGCTGCGGCTGATGTGCTAAGGTCAGTAGATGATAGAAAAAGTTTGGAAACTCAAATACATAAAATATCTGTAAGAATATTGTATAATAGGGGCGGCTAGGTGGCAAAGTGGATAAAGCACCGGCCCTGGAGTCAGGAGTACCTGGGTTCAAATCCGGTTGCAGACACTTAATAATTACCTAGCTGTGTGGCCTTGGGCAAGCCACTTAACCTCATTTGCCTTGCAAAAACCTAAAAAAAAAGAATATTTGTATAATATCAACCCAAATTTTACAATAAGAGCACATAGAAAGAAAAAGAAAAAACAGGTTTTCTTCTCTGGTATGAAAGGAAGGCCAAAACATTTTCCAGATTGTGGGGGCACCACACCCCTAGCCCACAGGATATGAAAGGTATAATTCTATGAAGAGCTCTTGGGAATCAATTGGGGCAGGTAAAGGGAGGTGCTAGGGAATACTTCTTTCTTAGTGTTAGAGATGAAGAAAGTCAGAGTACTTTGCAATACTAACAACATTATGTAGCACTTGATACTTTTTTAAAAAAAATTTTAAATTTTATTTAAGGCAATAAGATTAGGTGACTTGCCCAAGGCCACACAGCTAGGTAATGTGTCTGAGGCCGGATTTGAACTCAGGTCCTCCTGACTCCAGGGCTGGTGTTCTATCCACTGTGCCACCTAGCTGCCCCCCTATACCCCTACACCCCCCCCTCCCCCAGCACTTGATACTTTATAGTGAATTATAGGAAACTTGTGGATACTGTAGTCATGAATGTGATAAACCTGGTATCCCTGGCTCAAGGTGAAAATATGACGGTTTTTTTACTTCACTAGTGCCTCTATATCTTATCCTGTGTCTGGTTAAGGGAAGCTTATTTTCACATGGGAAGGAATTCAGTATGCTTTCCTTATCCTCTAGTGTTACCTAAAATATTCCTCATTACCCTAATCTAATGAAATTGAATTGAAAGAGACCACACTTCATGAATGTTGCTGTCCACTATTGTGTTAATAATGTGATTGGTTGGGGCAGCTAGGTGGCACAGGGGATAGAGCACCAGTCCTGGAGTCAGGAGTACCTGAATTCAAATCTGGCCTCAGCCACTTAATAATTACCTTAGCTGTGTGGCCTTGGACAAGCCACTTTAACCCCATTGCCCTGCAAAAAAAAAAAACTATAAAAAAATAATGTGATTGGTTTATAAAGTTATTAAATATATATTGGGTTACATAATGTTGATTGCATTATACCTGAACATAGTGACAGTAGCCCCTCATATGATTACTCATATGAGAAATAATATAGATCAATTCTAATAGCTCTAAGGATATCATGTTTTGAGGAATATGGTTGATGAGAAACCAGATGGTTCCAGACATAGTCCAGAACAAGCTATTAATATTAATCGTCCCAAAGTAAAAAAACGCACTCAGAACTCCCATGTTTCTACCTGATAGCTTGGTAATCCCCACTTATTGAGTCTTCTGCATGTCTTTCTCTTTGAAGTGGGACCTAAAACAAGCTATATAACACTGGAAGACTTAAAGCTAACCATCTTCCAGTTTCTTTCCCTGGATTCTTAGGATCCTTTGGGGCCCATATTTGTTCTTGAGATCTCTGTCCATAAGGATAAGACTGATTGATGCCTTTGCTTACTTAGGAGTGATTGGATTAAACAGTTTAGACTTATGAAGCAATAAGTGTCCCAGAGTAGCCATTTATTCTTAACATTTTGAAAAGTAGTTACTCATTTTTGTGGTGGTAAAGAACTGGAAAGGAGCAGCAAGGTACTGCAGTGGATAGGGCACAGGTCCAGCCTGGAATCAGAAAGACTAATCTTCCTGAATTCCAATCTGCCCCGAGATACTAATTGGATGACAATGGGCAGGTCACTTTAACCTGTTTGCCTCGGTTTCTTCTGTAATGACTTGGAGAAGGAAATGGCCAACCATTCTGGTATCTTTGCCAAAAAAAAATTCAAAAAGGTTCATGAAAAATCAGACACAATCTAAAAATGACAGCAAAAAGAGCTGAAAACAAAGTAGATGCCTATCTACAGAGAATGTTTTAAAAAAATTAGACATAAAAGTAATGGAAATTTCTTACAACACTAAGAAGTGAGAAATTTGTAACAGGCATGAAAAGACTTAAATGAACTGATGCAAAGTGAAATCAGAGTAGGTGGAAAATATACACAATGGTTAAAACAGTGTAAATTACCACAAGACAGTGTAGCAACTACAAGACAGTCGAAGAATTTTGCATAATTGTAAGAAACAAAACCTGACCCCACAAAATATATAAGACACCTTTGTAGAAGTTGGGTGACTGGAGTCCATAAATATAGAACATTGTATACAACTAGTTTAGGGTTATTTTTTTCTGTATATTAAGTATGTTAATTTTTTTTTCTTTTAAGCGTTATTATAAAGGATGGCTCTGGGAGAAGTGAAGGTGATAAGGGGTAAATTCAGATTATAAAAAAATATTAATTTTTTATAAAATAAAAAGTTGCTCTCCTGTTACTAGACCCCAGTTGCCACTGAACAGAAGTAGTATCCTACTATCACTCTCCATTTAGAACTGCCTTTTATGAGTTGAGTGATGCAAGATGGTAAATCTAACAAAATGAGTAATGGTGCACAAGGGGCTACTATTGTTAAATGGAAATTTTACATTCAAGACTGAGCCCACCCTTTGGTCTTTTGGGTATTAATTAGTGCTTTTCATGAATAGGCTGCAATCCTGCCAGATGCTGAAACCTTTAAACTGAGCACCAATATCTTGTCTTTCACTAGTGAAGTGGTCCCCTCCCAATGATTTTCTGGCTCTCAAAGAATGCTATTTTGCCTGGTTCACTAATGGCTGTACCCTTTACAAGAGAGGCATGAACAGCAAGACTTTTACAGTCATTAATGGGAGATATACTGAAGGATGAGCATTCCAGCAAGGTTGCTCTGTGAAAAAGCCTTGGAGGATGGAATCTTCATCTACACTGATTTCTGGGTAATGGCTATGCATCTAGTCAATTAAGCTGGAGTCTGAGTAGAAAAATCTAAAAGACTTTCTCCTTTGGGATCAGGGCAAGTGGATTAATGTTGTTTATAACTCTCCTTTATAAAGTTGTTTGATGTATGTCAGTGCTCATCAGACATAAATGACCTCGAACAGGTTGATAACCAAGACTGGAAAGTTTGTCCTGTGTCAATATGCTAAACTCTTTATAATGTGTGTGTATGTGTTGGGAGTGGGGATTTGTGGAGCACTGGGGCTAAGTGACTTGCCTAAGGTCACAGAACCAATAAGTTTCAAGTGCCTGAGTTCAGATTTGAACTCAGGTCCTCCTGACTCCAGGGCTGTTCTACCTACTACACCATCTAGTTGTCCCACTTTCTGACAATGTGAATATGGGAACCATGCTTTCATGTTGTAGTTGGCATTGGACCACATTGACCCTTAACTAAGGAGTAGGCAACTACTTCTCTACCCAATAGTGCTAATTGGGAGTTCAAAAAGACCAATATAGCATGATCCACAGGGTTTTTATCCTGCCTCTGGCAGACAAATTGATTATATTGAGCCTTTTCCTCTATCTCATGGCAAGAGATTTTTCCCTTACTGAAGGTAATACCTAATTCGGGTTATATCACTGTGATAAAGGTCAAGTTTGCTACCCTTGCAACCAAGATCAACAGTCTCACATAACACACCCTCTTCCCTCATGATGTCTGGGGGTTAGGTCACCTGCTTCTAAAGGTCCTGCCACTATCACATCCACCAGGTTTCCCAATTCCCATGTTTATTCTCAGGTGTGAGAATTCCCATATCATTCTCAGATGAAGAATGCCAGAATGGGTTCTTGAACCAACAACTTCATCACCATTACCCTAAGAAAAAAAAGCAGGCAAAGAGAGTCAAGTGACTTTTAGATGCCTAATAACTTGATTTTTCCCTGATGCTGCAAAGCCCACTTTCCCCTCTCTGCCTAGTTTTTCTTTATTTGCCATGAACAAGATGAATGTTCTTCTGACTTCTCTTTCCCAGAATCCTCTAAAAACAATCCCAGAAAGCCAAGTTCAATGATGTCACCAACTGGCCAACTCAGGGATAGCATCTGCCTGAGTTTCCTATCCTGTCTTCATAGTGGCCTTATAACACACGATGCTACATTCCTCACCAAGACCAGAAATTTTGTTACCTATAAAAATCAGCCAGAGAATACTTGAAATCAGCAACTATTCAGTACAACCATCAAATAGACATTATCATCACTTTAAAATAATGGGTGCTTATCCTAACCTTCCAGGTAGTCAACCCACAGTATCGTTCAAAGTGAAGCAGCATTAACAATTTACAATCAAAGCATTATTTTATGAGATATGTGAATTTCTAGAAGTAGGACTCAATCAAATAACTGCCTCCTCTCCCCTCAAAACCCCCCACCAAAACTAACTGCCTCTAATAATAGAACTATAAACAGGACCCTAAGATAGGAACTGAACCTGTAATTTCATTGATAGAAGAAACTCTTTGATGGGGATATTCCTTTTTTCGATGTGGGTGAGCATCTTCACAATCAGAAAGTTGCCTGGGGACCAGAGATGCTAATGGTCACTTACCCAGAACTTGTCAGAAGTGAAACTGCTTGAACCTAGGTCTTCCTGACTCTGGGCATGCTCACTAACTACTACACTACACTGTCTCTACAGAAAGAACAAAAATACATATAATCATTAGCATATGGGCAAAAAACCAAGGAACAAAATTCCATAATAGATAATGCTATACTATAAACACAAGCACATAAGCAAATAAACATAAAAATAATAAAGCATAAGCAAAACCCAAACATGCAGCAATGTGTATATCAATAAATCATCTTGTTCACACATAGAAAAAAAAGTAGAGAGGGCCAAGTGGAGATAAAATTACATGCAAGACGTATTTTGCAAGGGCAAGTCTCATAATATCACTACCTGTTTAAAGGCAGTTACTTCTGCTCTGTTGAAATTGTTGAAATTGAGAATGTTTTAAAAAAAATTAGACAAAAGTAATGGAAATTTCATACAACACTAAGTGAGAAATTTGATGTAACTGAGAGGCATGAAAAGACTTAAATGAACTGATGCAAAGTGAAATCAGCAGAGTAGGTGGAAAATATACACAATGGTTAAAACAGTGTAAATTACCACAAGACAGTGTAGCTATTACATTTCAAAAATTTCAAAAATGTTGAAATTCAAAATTCAAATTCAAAAATTCAAAAATGTTGAAATTCAACTATTCCTGTCATAGGTTGAATAGGTTATAGGACTCGTGATTTGACACTATATCTGATCAAATTGATGGAAATGGATTACTTGTTCTTTTCATTTTCTTGTCATTGTAACTATAGGCCTGCTCCCCTAATCCTACACTAGTGACAGGGCCAAACTGGTGATGCTTGTCATTCATTCTCAAAGAAGACCATGACATCAGGGAGGTGATGCCATGACAAGAGGGGGCACTGTTCTGAGTCACCAGCCTCACTTTCTCCTCCAGAGTCATCTAGCTTCAGTGGCCAGATATGAATTAGGATGACTGGAGATGGTCCTGAATTTGAGGCAGTCAGGCTTAAGTGACTTGCCCAAGGCCACAGAAGCTAGTAAGTGTCTAAAGCCAGATCTGAACTCATGAAGATAGATCTTCTATCTCCAGGTCTTGCGCTCTATCCACTGTGCCACCTAATTGTCCAATTATTATTTATCCACTATTTATTAATGCTTGTTATTTATTCACCATTTATTAATTTTATGGAGACTTCCTTACGGGTTACTATGGTACAACTTTGCATGTTTGCTTTTATGCTTAAATTAGCATAAAGAGTCTTAGATATTTTAAATATGGGTAGGCTGAATTGGTGGAAAAATACTGAAACCATATAGATATCAAAATGCTTACAGCTCTCTTGATAGGAGCAGTCCCAAAGTTTTTGTTGGTTAATATTATAAATATATTAAAAAGAAGTAGTGAATATTTGGAGGAATGTAAAGTCGGGGCTGCTATGTGACGCAGTGAATAAATTGCTAGGCCTTGAATCAAGAAGCCCTGAGTTCTCAGGCGGCTAGGTGGTGCAGTGGATAAAGCACCAGCCCTGGAGTCAGGAGTACCTGAGTTCAAATCCAGTCTCAGACACTTAATAATTACCTAGCTGTGTGGCCATGGGCAGTCCACTTAACCCCATTTGCCTTGCAAAAAAAAAAAAAAAAAACCTAAAAAAAACCTTAAAAAAAAAGAAGCTCTGAGTTCAAATTTGTATTCAGATACTTGCTGTGTGACTAGGGGCAACTCCTTTAAAGTTAATAGCTAATAATAATAGCTAACATTTATATAGAGCCTACTCTAGTATCTCATTAGATCCTCACAACAACCCTGGCAAGAAGGTTCTATAATTATTATCCTCATTTTACAGATGAGAAGACTGAGGCAAACAGAGTCAAATGGTTTTTAGGAGCTTGATGTTAACCCTAACTTGATTCCTCCCTCATTCTGTAAATTCTGCTTCTGGGGTCAGGTTTGATCTCAGGTCTTCTTGATTCTGAGCCACCATGATAGTCAGCTTCCCCCAGCAGCTAATCACACTTGCCAAAGAAGTAGTGGTCACTGGATTTTCTTTTGATTTTCTTTTTTATAAAAGAGAAAATGTAAGACCTTTTACCTCTGAGTCCCACATGTTCTGGAACTTCTAAAGAGCTCTGGACCATGGTCCTGAAGATGGCCTCAACTGAGCCATTCCCATGCAGGCTCCATGGAGAGCAATCTCTGCTAAGTAATAACATTAATAAGGGACAAATCATTTGTAAGAAAACTGCTGCCTGAGTGGGATATGTTCTTCCCCCCCCCCCATTCCTCACTGAGCTCATTCCTCTTCCAAAGACACAAGAAATCATCAATCAGCTTAATGGAGAAATTTAATCCCCTTTAATTAGGGTGGGGAAGGGGAGCTCCTCAACTTTTGATTCCCATCACCTGGGAACTCACAGGGGTGTGAAAGAATAGAGGCAGCTACCTGACCTCTCCTGCACACTTCTTCTCAAGTGATGCCAACAAGATGGATAGTCATCCTGTTTTTTTCTCCTCCAGAAGTCATAGCCTCCAGAAACACCATAGAAAGCCAGGTCCAAAGATATCCCCACCTGATGAGCTCTGGTTGGCTTTTCTCCCATCTCTTTAGCAGTTCTCCCAATGCAGGTGCTATACCTATGTATATATACATACAGACACACCACACACACACACACACACACACACACACACACACACACACACTTGCTGTCACCTTGGATAGAATGTAAATTTCTTGAGATTAGAGATTGTTCCATTATTTTGTACTTGGGGCAAGTAGATGGTGTAATGAATGAATAGAACACCAGATCTGGAGTCAGGAAAATCTTAGTCCAAGTTCGACCTCATACAATTATTGGCTTTGTGATTCTGGGCAAGTCACTTAACCTTGTTTGCCTCAGTTTCCTCATTTCTCAGCTGGAGAAAGAACTGTCAAGCCACTTAAGTTGCCAAGAAAACTCCAAAATGGGGTCATGAAGAGTCGGGCACAACTGAAATAGCCAAACAATAACAGTCCCTAGCTCCTAGCATAGTGTCTGGTATATGACAGGTGCTTAATTAATGCTTGCTGATTAATTGAATAGAAAATCCAAGAAAGTAAAGTTAACTGCTTTACGTAGAGTCATCAGAGGTTGAAGACAATCTGGTCATCCTCAATTTCTCATTCTCCATCTACCATCCATTAGTTTATCTAAACCAGAAGTACTGAACATTTTTTAATTTGTCTTGGATTCCTTTGGGAAGCTCTCAAAAACCTAGAGACCCCTTCTCAGAATAATGTTTATGTTGTTGTTCATAACTGAAGCATGTGCTAAATTTCAGCTAGAGGTTAGTAAAAATAAAATTATGATTTTTTTCCCATTCTATATCAAGAACCCCTTGAAATCTATTCATAAGACTCTTCAGGGGCTTATGGATCCCTAGGATAAGAACCCCTGATCTAAACCATTCAACTTTTCTATATCTTTGGTTTACCACAACTCTAGAGATACATTTTTCTCAGTTTACAACTGGCTGTGTAAAATAGTAACTAGTCTTTTTGCCCTTACACTTTCTAGCGATACTACTTAAACATATAATATATTTTCAATTAAGGAAGGAATCATATGTTTTAACAGAGTTCTAGAACTGGGAATATTTCAGATACCCTCTGCTTCCTACTCCCTTTTGGAACTGAAGCTTCTGCTCCCTGGGACAGGGCAGAACCTGGCTTGGGCTGGCAGAAGAAAAAGGGTTACAGTGTAAGGTAGAATGTTCAGGTATTCTCTACTGAGTATCCTATTAAAAGTTGAATGAAGGGAGCCAAGATGGCCACAGGAAAGGATCCTGTCTTAGGCGTTCTCTCATAAAACTCATAAGCTAAGGACTCTAAATTTTCAAGAGACAGAACCCACAGAGGGACCCACTGAGGCAGTTCTCCTACTCAAGGTAACCTGGAAAAGAGCAGAAAGGCTCTGCTCCCCAGGGTCGGAGGGGCGGCCTGCCAGAGGGGTGGCCTGCCAGAGTGAAAGAACTTCAGCCTCCCGGAGGCAGCCCCAGGGCACTAGGAGCCATGGCTCACAGCAGCGGGGGAGTCTCCTGAGTTACACCCCGGGGAGCACCAAGCACAAATTGGAGGAACAGCGGGGGGACCTCTGCCAGAGCTAGCACCCAGCCCCCAGGACACACAGTGAGCAGCAGCTTGGCCAGCACAGCCCAGATCCAGGAAACAGAAACAGGTGGAGCCAGTAAGCAGGAGCCTCCAGGGCATGAGCCCATTGAGCTGAGGTAGGGGAGTGAAGAGAGACTGCAGAGCTCTGTCCTCTGGCCCTGGAACAGGACTCTGGGGCTCTGAACACATTCAGATCCTGATTGCAGTCTAGACCCCACCATAGAACAGCAGGGGGCCCCCACCTCAGCCCTGTGGCAGGGCGGGGGGCACATATGGTCATTCACAGACCAGGAGGGAGGACAGAGCCTCACACACTGAGACCCTTGTGGGAGTGTCCCAAAAGCTCAGGAAGCACCCCAAACCAGGCTCAGGCTGGGAAAATGAGCAAGCAGAGAAAAAAGAGGAACACCATTGAGAAATAAGAGAAATAAGAAAAACAGAAATTGGGCTCAGGCTATGACAGAGCTCAAAAAAGACTTTGAAAATCAAATGAGGGAGTTAGAAGAAAAACTGGGAAAAGAAAGAGAGATGCAGGAAAAACATGAAAATGAAGTCAGCAGCCTTGTCAAGGAAATCCAAAAAAATGCTGAAGAAAATAGATAGTAAAAACCAGCTTAGGTCAAATGGATAAAACAGTTCAAAAAGTTATTGAGGAGAAGAATGCTTTAAAAAGCAAAATTGGCCAGATGGAAAAAGAGATAAGAAAACTGTCTGAGGAGAACAAATCCTTCTGACAAAGAATAGAATTCAGGGAGATTGATGAATTTACCAGAAATCAGGAATCAATACTTCAAAACCAAAAAAATGAAAAATTAGAAGAAAATGTGAAATATCTCATTGAAAAAAACAACTGATATGGAAAACAGACTTAGGAAAGATCATTTAAAAGTTATTGGAATACCTGAAAGTCATGATCAGGAAAAGAGCCTTGACATCATTTTCAAAGAATTACTACAGGAAAATTGTCCTGATATTCTAGAAGCAGAGGGCAAAATAGAAATGGAGAGAATCCACCGATCCCCCCGAGAAAGAGATCCCAAAAAGCCAACCCCTAGGAATATTATAGCCAAGTTGCAGAACTCCCAAGTCAAAGAAAATATTACAAGCAGCCAGAAGGACACAGTTCAAATATCGTGGAGCTGCAGTCAGGATCACACAGGACTTAGCAGCAACTACATTGGAAGCTCGTAGGGCTTGGAATATAATATACCAAAGGCAAAAGAGCTTAGAATGCAGCCAAGAATCAACTACCCAGTAAGGCTGAATGTCCTCTTCCAGGGAAAAAGATGGACTTTCAATGAACCAGGGGAATTTCAAATGTTCCTGTTGGAATGACCAAAGCTGAACAGAAGGTTTGATCTTCAGATACAGGACTCAGGTGAAGGAGATTGGAGGAGAGGGGGAAAATATGAGGGACTTAATGATGATGAACTGCATGTATTCCTGCATAGAAAAATGACACTGATAATACTTATATGAACCTTCTCAGTTAACAGAACAGGTAGAGGGAGCTTTTATAGTTGAAGCACAGGAGAAAGCTGAATTCGAAGATAAAATATGGTATAAAAATGGAGTCAATAGGAAAAAAAAGGAAAATGTAATGGGAGAAAGAAAAAGGAGAGGAGGAATAGGCCAAGATATTTCATATAATAAGATTTTTCTTTATTACAATGAGCTATTGCAATGATATGGAAGGGGGGGAGGCAAGGGGGAATGAGGGAAACTTTGCTCTCATCAGAGGTGGCTAGGAGAGGAAACAGCATATATACTCAATGGGGTATAGGCATCTGGAGTAAGAAGGAGGGGGGGGTACAGGGGGAAGGGGGGTGATGTGAGTGATGGAGGAGAGGATGGACCATGGGGGGAGAGTGGTCAGATATAACACATTTTCTTTTTTACTTCTTGCAAGGGGCTGGGATTGGAAGGCCTGTCCGGGACCATAGGGCCAGGTGAATGCTGAGCCTAAGGGGTGGTATGGAGGCTTGGGGCCTCTTGGCCCCAGAGCTGGGGATCTGTCTGCTGTGCCACTCAGTGACCCTACAGCAGAGTCAGAGTGAAAGGAGAGAGAAAATATAGTACATGGTAGTGGAGAAATATGAAAGGAGGGAGTTGTGCTCAGCAATGGCAACAGTGGAAAAATATGGAAGTAACTTTTGTGATGGACTTACCATAAAGAATGTGATCCACCCGCGACAGAGTTGGTGGTGTTGGGACAAAGACTCAAGCACATTTTTTATTATTATTATTTGGGGGGTGCAGGGCAAATGGGGCTGGGCCGCATAGCAAATGGCCGCATAGCAGGGTGATTGTTGGGTGTCTGAGGCCGGATTTGGACCCAGGTGCTCCTGGCTCAAGGGCCAATGCTCTGTCTGCCACCTAGCCACCCCTACTATTATTACTATTTTATTTTATTTTGGGTCTTTTTTTCTTTTTCTTTTGTTTTTTGCAGGGCAGGGGGGTTTAGGTGGCTTGCATGTCACATGGCTGGGTGATTGTTGGGTCTACTGGGCCTGATGTGGGCTCGGGTGCTCATGGCTCCAGGGCTGGTGCTCTGTCCATTGCGCCACCTGGCCATACCTACAATTATTACTATTATTTTTTTTAATTTTAATTTTTTTGTCTCCCCTTTACTCTATCACTCAAGCAAGTCTATATTTATGGGGGTATTTTGTTTACTCTTAAACAAGAACATTTTATTAATGTAAAAAACATTATTTGTACAAAATGAGAATAAATATTAAATAAAAAAAAAAGAAAAAAGTTGAATGAAAATGGAGAAGAATCCAGAGGATGTCTTTTTGCAAGGACTCTGGACTCCCCTAAACTCAGAAAATATGAATCTAGAAAACTCATGCTGAAAGTTCAAAGTATTGTGGGAGGGGGAGAGAAAGGCATTTTGATAAAGAAGACAGTTGTAGGTTGAGAAATGTGCAGAAAGTTTACCATTTATATATGGAAATTTAAACCACATGTCCAAGATTGATATTAGTAATTGGGAAGTTGGAAGGAAAGATTGGGGTAGAGCTGAGTGGGATAGGATGTTTAAAAGCAAAATAGTAGGAAAAGATTTTTTTAAAAAGAGTTTATCTTATACAAATGAGGTGTGAGAGGAAGAATTGATACAGAAGAATTAGATGGAGAAGGAGAACTGGTAGTTCTGGAAATACACTCATTGGCAATGGGTTAAAGAGGGAACGTGTGTGTGTGTAAAATCTTCAAATTCAGAAAAAAATAAGAGGAAGTCATAGCGAGGATATTTAGAGGGTGAGGGAACAGGTTAAATGAGTATATAGAAGGGTGTGTAAGGGAGGGATTCTTAGAAGGACAGTATGTCAAGGAATAAGAAAGCAATGCAGCAAGTAGAAGCAAAGTAGAGAAGTGAGGAGGGATTGTTTTCAGGAAATGCTCTAAAAATGAGACACAAACCAAATATATAGGTACTTATGAATATGTATGTGTCTGTGGTATTTATGTATCTATGGATATATATATGTCTATGAATGTGTATATATCTGTAGGTGAGTATGTATACATGTATAAGTATGTATATATGTATATGTATGCATATATCCATGATTAATCATAACCATCCTGGGGAAGGGGGGAGGGGGAGCAGATAAAATAAAGCCTACAGGGCATCCTGAGAATAGATGAAAACCTACAAGGAAGCAAAGACAGACAATTTTCAACACCTATATTCAAGTTTTGTATTGTATAGGCTTTCTTGAAATGGAAATTTATTGCTTTATATTATGACTCCTCTCATGTTTTGCTAAGCATGTGACTGTTTTTTTCTTACTTTTGTATTTAAGTTTAAAAAAAATTTAAGAAGGTAATAAAAAAAAGAGAACTTTATAGAAAAACTGTCAAAGGTTTGAGTTTTGCCCTTTAAGGAAGAGAAAAGAGAGGAATCTGTGCCAAGGAATGACTGAACAATTCTGCCTTGTGAACACAAGATGGCACAATTTGGGTACTGGATGTATATACTGGCCTGCAGAGAGGGTCAAGAATGCAATAGCTGCCAGGGCTGTCCATTCCTTTCCCACAGGACCCTCTGTCCTCCCCCATGGAGAGAGATGAAGGTTGAGAATAGATACATAAGACAATTAAATGACAAATCTGGAAGGTATTCATAATATTATCATTATAGTTAGTATTTATATAGTACTTTATAAATATTATCTTTTTTTTTTTGGTTGGGTGCCGTTGTTATCACCATTTTACAGATGGTGAGGCAGACAGGGATGAAATAACTTGCCCAGGAACGCATAACTAATAATTTTATGAGCCTGAATTCAAACTCGGCTCTTCTTGGTTCTAGGTCCACAAGGTACCTAGCTTCCTATTTTGGGGGATGAAGAAACAGACCCAGTAGAGGAATCAACTTGTCCAAGCCAATAAAAGAGTTAGGATTAGAACCCAGGCCCCCTGACCCCCAATTTATTTTAAAATAGGGCCTTCAGCAGTAATTTCACTGGTGGTAGGGAACTTCTTCTAGCAAAGCAGGTTACACCTCTGCAACATAAAGTCTTAGCTGCCTAAAGCATTGAGTGGTTAAGTGACTTGTCCAAAGTCAAACAGCTAGTAAATGTCAGAAGTCAAATTTGAATTCCGGTCTTCCTGACCCCAAGTACAGAGGCAGGTATGATAAAGGTCTGACATCAGGAAGACCTGAGCTTAAATCTACATGTAGACACCTATTATCTCTACGACCTTGGACAAGTCACTTAGCCTCTGCCTGCTTCAGTTTCCTCAACTGTAAAATAAGGCTAATAATAGCACCTACCCCCTAAGGTTGTAATGAAGATTAAATAAGATAATATTCGTAATTCGCTTATCACAGTATCTGGCACACAGCAGGTCCTTAATAAATGTTTCCTTTCCTCTATCCACTACACCACACTGTTTCTCTGATTTTCATTTCGCCTTAATTTTTGTTAGGAGCTTTCAATCTCCTCCAGGCCTATTCATCACATCATTTTTTTCCTCTGGTACCAGAGGCCACCCTTCCTCCCTCAGGCTCTCAAAAGGCTGATACTGCAGATTCCCCACCCACCCACACATCCACACAGCATCCCCTTCGCAGAGGCCCCCACTGGTCCCTCCGTGATTCTAGCCTAGTCTGATTTGATTTCCCATGAGGAAGAACTTCTGACCCATGGGAGAAGGAGGGAACCCGGCAACTCTTTGTACAACCTAGCTCTCGGCTTTGAAGCCCCAGAGGAATTTCTGGGGCTGCATTTTGAAAGCGGCCCCCTCCAGAGGGAATGCTACCAAATCAGCAAGTTCTTTCCACAGAGACTTCATAGAAGGCCAGCTTTAAAAGGAAAAAAAAAAAAGAGTTATGTAACCAGCAGGTCAGAGCACCAGCTAAGCCCTTTCCAAGTCTGGAATCCATGCTCATTTCCTGGATTTTAGAGCTCCCAATGAAAAGAAGGGAGGTTGGGAGAGTATGGGGAGGGTGAGCCAGCCTATGTGACTGGCATAAACCTCCAGGGCCCATGAAGCAGATTTCCCTAGAGCCCCAATCTTTCTCCTCTCCTCTCCCACATACAGGGAACATCTAAATCTGTTTTGTGGGCTTGCCCAGAAGCGATTGACATTTCCTACACATTCTGAGGCACAAATAATAGTCAAGGATAAAGGAGTTGGAATTGAACAAAAAGGGTCTGGGTCTTTTGGGGAGAGAAGGGGATGGAGTGCAACTAGAAAACCTGACACTGTTTGGGTTGCAAGGAGCTCTATTTTCCTCTTGAGAAAATGTTGACTCCCCTTCCCTTGCAAGGATAAGACTGGTGGCCTGCTGAGGCTTTGGATTAAGGCAGGGGTTCCCAAGCCGGCATTTGCTATTCTTAATCCAGAAGGTCCTGATGTGATAATGAATCACTCTGGGTTGGCATTAATTACCACTCTATGGGCAAAAAGCCATCCTTCCTCAGCAGAATAGAAGGTACCTAACTGTCAGCTTTCATTCTAGTAGGTCCTAGGTCCCTTTTTTTATGTCCTGGACCCCTCTTTGGCCATCTGATGAAGCTTATGTGCTATTTCTCGGAATAATCTTTTTAAATACACAAAAGAAAACATTACAAAGAAAAATGAAGATGTATTTTTCCCCTTCCGAGTTGATGGACCTATTGTAATCTGGCCATGGAGCCAAGGGTGGGGGTGTAGGGGTGGAAGATTCTTTTTTCAGAACCGGGAGATCTCTGTATAATAATGCAGGAGGCAGGAGAGATCTTGTTGTGATGTGATGTAACTCAGGCCTTACTCTTAGTGTAATTAAGGTGGTTGGGGGCAGAGAGAGACATCGTCTTAACCTCAGGCACAAGAAACATACTCTGGAAGACTTCGACATAACTTTGGAATGGGGATAGGACCAGAGAGACACTGACCTAGCTTCTGGGGAACCACCTGCATGAAGGCAGGAACATAGTGTGTTGAGTCGCCCCCCAGGAAAAACCTCTAAACTTTACACTGAAGTAACAGATACCCTTCCATCCCTGTCCTTAAGATGCGTAGAGTTCCCTGCGCCCTAGTTTCTAGAGCATCCTATTAGTCCAAATGCCCTTTTGGTCAACCCTCACAGGGGAGTTGAGGGGATGTGGGGGACTGAGGGGAATGAAGTTTACAGGGGGAACAAGAATGCCAGAGGATGTCAGAGCCCAGATATTTCGACTGAACTTGACTGCAGAGAAGAGGAGTAAGGCTGATTGGTAAAACAGCAGCATCCTGAAGGAGCAGATGGCCATAGGAGAAAGAGCAGGGAAAGATGGACCTATTATTTTCCAGATCAGGGAAATCACTGGGGTTTTGACAGTACTTTGGGCTGGGAGAAATCACCTAAGAGTTTGGACCTCTCCTCATTTGTAGATGACTTTCAGACTCTTCTCCCGTTCCCACCGTCCCTCCCCTTTCCATCTCTGCTTCCTCCTTATCATTTCTTCCACTTATCCCAGTCAACTCTGAGCCCACCTTTAAAGCCCTGAGAGCGTTGGGAGGTATTGGGGAAAGTTTGGGATTCAGGAGACCTGGATTCTAATTCTGCCACTACCTCTTGACTGGGCGTGAGTTGGGCAAGCTAATCCTTCTGTTTGGGAACAAATCAGATTAAAAATGAGGGGCAAGGGGAGGGGGGCAGAGATCAGCTGTAAGATTCTTTCCCTCTCTGATAGTAGGAGGTTTTATGACTGTCCAGAGGTCTCTGGGATTCTAGACAAGGAAAGGCTGAGGTAGTTACTAAGTTAATAATACATTGAGTCAAGTAGGCAGGTTAGTCTCCAGAATGGAATGAAAAGTATCAGGAAGGAAGGCTTTATAAGTTAGACGAAAATTCCTTATGATAAAAGGCATGCACCTGCATTTGGAAAGGGTGTTTCCTCTTGTCGAGTTCCTTATACCAATGAAATCACAATTCCAGGCCTTGGTCTTAATAGATACTTGTAGAATTGTCCACCTTGGAGATCTTCCAGCAGGAGTCCATCACCTTCTGACCAACCTGGATTGGCATTAATTACCACCCATATGGACCCAAAGCCATCCTCACATAGCAGAGTAGAAAGTGCCTGGTCATCAGCTTCCATTCTTGTAGGGCAGGGACTCCTCCCTTTCTTTGTGTCATGGACCTCTTTTTGGCCATGTACCCCTTCTCAGAATGTTTTCAAATACAGAAAGCAAAAGATATAAGGTTATAAAAGAAGGAGAATATTATTTTCAAGTGCACAGAATAAAATATATCACATTACAAGGGAAATTAATTATACTGATAAATGATTTTCAAAATGATGTTTAAAAATCCTAAAATTGTAGACTCACAGTTAAGAACCTTCTAAAGAGCCTCCTGTTATATAAAGCAATTTAATCTGGAAAAGGTTATGTTGTATGTTTCCAAATGACCTCTCTGTCCCAGCTCTGGATTCTGGACCTAGAGTGATACATGAGTAACCTAAATCAAGTCAGAGGACTTGGATTCACAAATTTCCTCTGAAGCTTACTGTTTTTGGTTTCTTTTTTGAAAGGCAATGGGGTTAAGTGACTTGCCCAAGTTAATACAGTAAATATCAAATGTCTGAGGTCAAATTTGAACTCAGGTCCTCCTGACTCCAGGACCAATGCTCTATCCATTGCACCCCCAGCTGCCCTATGAAGCTTACTTCTTGCTTGGTCAAGTCACTTAATTTCCCTGGGCCTCAGTTTCCTCATCTGTAAAATGATGGGATTGGATTCAGTGACCAGCAAAATCCATTCCAGCATCATATCAATCATTCAATAACTGTTTCCTTATCTCCTTCCATTTCTGTCACATCCTTTTTTCCAAACAGAAACTTGTCTGAGCTTATCAGCTGGGTCTCTGGAGAGAGAGAGAGAGAGAGAGAGAGAGAGAGAGAGAGAGAGAGAGAGAGAGAGAGAGAGAGAGATACAAAGTCCACTCACTAGAGAGAAAGACACACACACACACACACACACACACACATAAACACAAACAGTCCATCCACCTTCTCCACCCATCATGAGGAAAGAGTCCCAGGTGTGGAGTCATGAGCCTCCCCTGGGTCTCAGTTTCTTCTTTTATTAAAAAAAAATTGGAATAAATGGCTTCTGAGATCTTTTCTTATCTCATCTCTTTCTCCTGGCTTCCTTCAAGACTCAGTTCAAATCCCATTGTCTAGAGAAGGTCTCCCCACTCTTCCCCAAGGCCCCCAGACCCATACACTGCTTGTGCCTTTCCTCTCTTTACCCTCCACCTAGCCTACATGTCAGAGATGTTTAAATGTTCTCTCCCCTGTTAGACTGTGAGTTCCCTGAAGGTAAAAATCTTGCTTTTGCCTTTTTTGTAACTCCAGTGTTTAGTCTTGTATATAGAAGGCATTTAATAAATGTTTGGTGGCTGTTTTCAGCTCAAGGCTCATGAACCCTTATTTCTTAGGAAGGTCAGTACCTTTCTGCCTCAGTTTCCTTGCTTTAGGGCAAATACAAAGAGGCCTTGGCTCATGACCATGAAGGTAACTGATGCCTTATCCTGTTTGTGCAGATGTCTTTCTTCTTTATTGCTATTGGCTCTTGAGCCTGAGGTTCTTAGGTTTCTGTCCAAAGAGGATCCTTATTCATGGCAGTCCTCTCCTCGAGTGGCAAATGAGGCTTTGATCACCAAGGCTTTGATCAAGACTTGAAGAGGGACTTCTTCCTTTATTCTTCCTACCATCCTTTCATGGAGACCAGAGTCTCTGATAAAAGGATCTTCATTTTGTCTCTTATTTTTTAGATTTTTTAAATTTTTTTCTATTGCTAAACATTTATTTGTACTCCCTCTCCCTAATATTAGCTCTCATTAGTATATCACATGTGCCCAGGCACTTTATAATGTGCTTCATAATTATTATCTCATTTGATCCTCACAACAACCCTGGGAGGTAGGTGCTATTATTATCCCTATTTTATGAATGAGAAAACTGAGGCAAACAGAGTTTTAAGTGACTTGCCTGTGTTACCCAGCTTATAGAACAGCTAGGTGATGCAGTGGACAGAGCACTAGTCCTGGAGACAGGAAAATTTGAGTTCAAACATAACCTCAGACACTCAGTAGCAAGTCACTTAACCCTGTTTGACTCAATCTCATCATTTATAAAATGATCTGGGAAAAGGAATGGCAAATCACTCCAGGATCTTTGTCAAGAAAGCCCCAAATGGGATCACAAAGAGTTGAACCCAACAAAACTATCTTCAGTCAGCCTGAGAGAAACCCAGTTTGAGATTGGATTTGAACTTGGGTCTTCTCAACTTCAAGACTGAGACTGTACCACCTAGCTTCCCCCATAAATAAGCTCCTATCCTCATTCTCCTACTCTCAGCACCCACACCCCAGATTTAGAGGGTATGGTGGGATTGGTGGTTTGGAATTTTAAAGTTTATGGGGCTGGAGAATTTCAAGGAGGAAAAAAAAGAACCAAAAAAACTTTAGGCTAGTTTTAGGTGGTGAGAGGAAGCTGGATTGAAAAGCAGAATCCCTTGGTTTCCTCCCAAACCTACCCCCAGGCAGAAGGAAAAATGAAGGGAAGCTAAAAGAGGCTAGTCTCTGGCTTGACTACTTCATACAAAATTCACTCCAGGCTGGAAGGTGGGTGGTGTGTGTATGGGAATAGGTGGATGGGTAGGGGGTTCTTTGTGTGTGTGTTTGGTCCTGATCAAAAGGAGTGACCCACTGTCAGAGCCCCTCTAGTCCTCTGGACCCCTCCCCTCCTATCCCTGGGACCCCTCCCCTCCTTGTGTGGCCAGTGAGGCACAGCTCTATACATGCCATTGGGCATGTGAGACATGGCTGTGGGGAGCCAACACATCCTAAATCATTCCTCACCTCACAGACGGGCCCACATGACTCACGGCAGCTTCAGCTCATCCTGTCAGACCCATCATGAAAAATATTTGCAAAATATATGACCTGGTTCAGTGACCTCAGAGTGAATGATGGCACACCTGCCTAAGGCAGAGGGCCAGCCTGCATCTTCTTAGGAGCCACATCTGCCTCTGATGGTATAATGTATTGGGTACTGGGTTTGAATCTAGAAGACCTGGGTTCAAATCAAGAACTTATTAGTTATATGACCTTGACCAAGATATTTCACCACTCAAGGCCTTACCTTTTTATCTTTTGTTAAAATAAGGGAATGGGTCTGGATTTCTAAGGTTCCAGCTTTAAACCTAAGATCAACCAACCAATCCACAAACATTTGCGTATTTCCTAAGGTTTTCTAGAGACGCAAGATAAAAAATGGAACAATCCCTGCCTTCAAAGAGCTTTTAGTCTATGGGAGGAGGGGAAGACAACCTCTACATATATTAATTAAGTAGGTGCAGGAAAAAAAGAAGGTAATTGGAGGAGGGAGGGAGGGAGGGAGGACATAAGTAATTGGTGGGATTGAGGGGAAAATCCAGAAGGGCTTCATGGAGAAGTCTGAGCTGAGTTTTGAAAGGTGCTGTGGAAGGGACAAAACCAAAATATCAAATTCCCCATTCACCTGTAATAAATATGAGCTTCATATCCACATGAGTTAGATTGAGCCCTTCCCTCACCAAAACAAAACAAAATAAAAAACCAGCCCAGTTTCCCCTCCCTAACCCCTCAACCCCAAAACAAAATCTCTCAATTTCAACAATCTCAAATTGTCCTACCCTATAACAGGCTATATTGTATGGGTCAATATAGATAAGAAACTTGCTGACCTCACAATGTTGAACCCGAGTCCAGATCCTGACCTTACTATTCACTACCCACTTTCCAGGCCACAAAAGAAATTGGAATAGATGATAATCTCGAAGGTTTCTTTCTGACTATAAAATCTATGATCCTAAGGACAGTTAGTTGAGCAGTGGAGAGAGCACTGGACAGGGATCTAGCCTCAGATACTACCTGTGGAGGACCCTGGGCAAGTCACTTAACCTTGTGTACCTCAGTTTCTTCATCTGTAAAATGAGCTGGAGAGAGGAATGGCAAACTACTCCAGGATCTTTGCCAAGAAAAACCCAGTTGGGGTCTCAATGACAACAAAGGATCAAGGATGTGGTACAGAGAGTCAAAAGACTATGTTTTTGGTCTTTCTTTTCTCCACAATCTTATACCTTTGAATTTTCAACTGGAAGGGCAGCAAGATGCTGGGAGTATAAAAATGACCATTCACAGGAAGAATACATGCACACAGATCTAGGTTTAACCAGACATGACCAGGAGTTTCTGGTCCTTCCAGGATCTGGTTTTTTATCGTTCTGTTTCTTTTTCTGGGAACAGGTCACAGATTAGTGTCCTGAGCAAGGATATTTCTAGCCTTGGGGGAGTTACTTCATAAGTAATCTTTCATTTATGGTTCCTTGCATTTGAGTTTCTGGCATGGGGAGATTTCCTTAAAGGTAATAATTGAAGAAGAAGGACTGGTCTGCAGTTGAATGGGTAAAAGTCATGCCAAGAGGAGCCAAGAGATGTGGACTTTGCCAATCTCCTCAGTTATTGTTGGGAGTTCTAGGTAGGGAGCCCTGGTGAATGAGAAATATTTGTTCAGCAGTCCCAGAGAACTTTAAAAACCTTGGGGAGTAGTGGGGGTGGGGTATCAGGACCCCTCTAATGGGCTATTTATTATACTCAAGTGTTTGATTTTTCTATACTTGTTATAGCCTCTGGAATAGTCTTTTGCTTCAATCATTTTCTGTGGTGGGTGAAATCAAAGCTCCCTGGAGGTTGGGGGTGGCTCAGCAACTACCCTATATGGGTCTCTCTGGGCCTCTTTTAGAAAATAATGGTGAGGGGCAGCTAGGTGGTGCTGTGGATAAAGCACCGGCCCTGGAGTCAGGAGTACCTGGGTTCAAATCCAGACTCAGACACTTAATAATTATCTAGCTGTGTAGCCTTGGGCAAGCCACTTAACCCCATTTGCCTTGCAAAAACCTAAAAAAAAAAAAAAAGAAAGAAAGAAAGAAAAAGAAAATAATGGTGGGAGGTGGGAGAGAGGAGGGAAGAGGAATAGCTGGTTCCTTCAGTCTCTTAACTGTCTACATTTCAATGTTTGGGTGAAGGGTCAACTACCCGAGTCTGTCCCCAGTTTGCACTCCTCACTGACCACTGGGTGTCACTACTTCTGCACAGAGACTCCCAAACACCCAACGAGAAGACAAACACTCGTGTTCCTTTATTTAGTTCCATTTCCAAAGAAACCCTGGGTATCTGTCAGTGTATAGGTCTGTGAGGAAAAATCCCTAAACTTCCCCAAGCTGCAGGGAGAAGAATTGGCCTGGGGTGCTTGGGTTGTTCTCATAATTTTATGTTTGGATTCCAATTTGGGAAAGTCAAAGGGAGTGAAATCCTAGCTCTGTCCTTATCTTTGTGTCTCTGGGCAAGTCATTTGAGTTCTCTGTGACTCAGTTTCTTCATTTATAAAATGAATAGTCTGCACTAGATGGCCTCTAAAATTCTCTAATCCCCAAATACCTGCCCGCCCCTTGCCTGTTCTACCTGTACTAACCCACCCCTCTCTAGCACTTCACCCCTGCCTCTGCCTCTTCCTCCTCCCCCACTCCCATGTTCCCCAGGTTGTGATGTCGTCCTTTCTGCCCAGTGACTTATTAACTTCAGATAGTTTATTGAACTTGGGGGTGGGGAATAGCTAAGAAGGAGGGGCTGGAAATAGCAAAGGAGAAGGAGCCTGGAGCTTCATGGCTAACTGCGCCTTATGAGTTGCACCTTGCCCCAGATCCAGGGAAGGAACCAGCTGTTTCCTATCTCAGAATCAGAACTCTGTGAGCTCTGGGCTATCCCTGGGGTGGTGAAGAAGGAGATTGGGGGGTAGCTTTCATTTGGGCCTTGCCAGTGTCCCCAGCTGTTCCAAGTAGTGCCCCTTTCCCTGACCATTTGCGTCAGCAAATTGACCCTTGACTTTCAGCACCAGGAGCTAGGAGCTCCTGGGAACCAACAATATGCTTTTTTAAGGGGAATTTGGGGGGGGAGGTGGCAACCACAAGGACAAATGCAGCCCCAGTCACCAACAGTTACACTTTCCTTTATCCCTAATTACCTCTCTCACTCCCCCACCTCCTCTTTCTCACTTCCCATTCCCTCACTTCCATGAAATTATAGGATCTATAGGATTATATTTTGGAAAAGTTAGGAAAAACAGAGAAGGGAAGGCCACTCTAGTAGTTAGTTTTCTGAAGAAGATAGGACACTTAAGTTCCTTCTAGGCTCCAAATTTACCTTCAAACTTTCTCCTTCCATGCCCACCCTCACCCCCTGCCTCATCAGAGGGAATCATCCCAAGAAGGAGCTCCTGGGAGCCAAACCTTATAAAAGTGCTGGAATAAAGGTAGTCACCTTAGACTAATTGTACAATGCTGGTCAGAACCTCAGAAAACTTCCAATCCAACCTCTTCATTTATCTGAGGCCCAGAAAAGTGAAATTACTTGCTCAAGGTCACCTGCCTGGTAAATTGCAGGATTAGGACTTGAAACCTGGTGATATGAGGTAATCTAGTTACCACTGGAAAACAAATCTGGTGCTTTTCCCATACCTCCTCTCTAGACCTACAGCTCTAGGACTTGTGGGGAACTCTAGTGTCATCTCTTTCTGGGCTTAGATAGGCCTCGAAGTCTCCCTCTCTCTCTAATCCAGGCCTCCCTGAGTCCCTTCTAAACTGCCAAACACATCAGGTCTGACTTTGATGCTCCCCTCAGTCAATAAACTTCGGTGGCTTTTTATAAATTCTAGGATTCAGTATAAAATATAAAAGTACATGTTTGACCTTTTCCTAAATTTCTTGTCATCTCACACCTTACTCCTGTCCACATGCTTCTTTTGTTGTTGTTGAGTCATTTCAACTCTTCATGACTCCATTTTGGGGTTTTCTTGACAAAAAATACTTTTTTGTGATTTGCCATTTCTTCTCCATTTGACAGATGAGGAAACTGAGACAGATGGGGTTAAGTGACTTGCCTAGGGTCACACAGTTAGTGTCTGAGGTCAAATTTGAACTCAAATCTTTTCGACTTCAGGCCTGGCACTGAGTCACGTTGCCCCTATTTCTCTACAGTCTGGCACAGATAAGTCAACCCATCTCTCAACTCTGCCTTTTGACTAGCTGTTCCCATGTCTGAAATGCCCTTCCTCCACACTTCAGACTCCTGGCTTCCCTGGCTTCTTTCAAGAATCACTGAAATCCCACCTTTTGAAAACACCTTTCCCAGGCCCCCCCCTCCCCATTTTTACTGTATGTATTTTACTGTATGTACAGTTATGTACATAATTAGAATGAGGGTAGGTGAGTTGTTTTTCTTTCTTTTTCCCTCAATAACACAGGAAGAGCCTGGTAAATTCTTGTTGCCCCAAAGAGAGGCAGCTTTGGGCTTAGGGGACATGAGGGAGGGAGGTGGGACGGTCTGAAGCTTGAGAGAGAAGCTCTCCCTCCCTCAAACACACTGAATCCATACTCCAAGTTTCAGGGGGAAAGGATAAGAATCTGACTGAGGAGTGAGGAAAGAAGCTAGTCATCTAAGGGAGTCTGGGGGAAGGGTGACTCTCCCTGAGAGGAGAACTGGGGCTCACCCGCCTGCCCCTGTGTCTGTGTGTCTGCTCTATATTTGGCTAATGCGTTATTGTCATGCCAGCTCTTGTCCCTGCCAACCCCAAATCCATGACGTCTCCTCTGGTCTCTGACTATTTTGGCTTCTCCCACCCCCACCTTCCACTGAAACCAGCCTCTTTTGGGATGGGGAGGGGGTGGGAAGTAAAAGCTGTATTTCCTTCTTTAGGGACTGCAGGTCCCCACGATATTTCTGAAGGAGGGGCCTGGGTAGAGGGGAGGAGACCCATAAGGACTGGATGTTGAATGTGGATTGAGTTTCTTCTGTAAGATCCAGTAGATTTCTTCTAAATGAAAAAAAGGAAAACTGAAAAACTGAAAGACTCCATTCTGTGTTATTCTACTGTAAGTCTTCCCCTTCCAAGTATGAGGAAGAGTGAGGAGTGAGATGGCCACAGGGGTCTCTGGATGAATACTGATGGGAGAATTCAGAGCCTCTTAAATCTGGTCCTTGATACACAGAGTGAAGTTTTTGCCATTAAAATGAACTAAGTTATAAGAACCATTGAGGTCCCCACCCCCAGCTTAGATTTGAGAGTTGGAAGGGATCCTAGAAATCATGATAGAATCCAAACTCAGTCATTTAATTTCTTAGTGACCTTGGACCAGTCCCTTAGTCAAGAATACTTTGATCAAATTCTATGTTCATGACAGTATGCTAGGTGAGGAGAGATACAAAGACAGAAATTTTTTTAATAGTTCCTGCCCTCAATAAGCTTACCGGTAAAAAAAAAAATACAAAAGTAATTTCAAGGGCAGTTAGCTGATGCAGTGGATAGACCTCTGGCCTGGGGATAGGAAGATCTGAGTTCCAATACAGCCTCAGACACATACTAGCTAAACCGTCTTCCTCTTTTCTTTGCCAAGAAAATCCCAAATGGGGTCATGAAGGGTTGGACATAACTGAAGACCTATTGGGGGGGGAGGGGAGAGAGAGAGAGAGAGAGAGAGAGCGAGAGAGAGAGAGAGAGAGAGAGAGAGAGAGAGAGAGCCAGAACTAATAACTGGGGGAAAATCAGGAAAGGTCCTGTGTAGGAGGTGACCCATGAGCCAGGGAGCTGGGACTGTATGAAGCAGAAGCCATTTCAAATCTGGAAAAAACTTGTGTATAGATAGGGAAGAGAGATATGAAATGTTTTATAGATAATGGGGAACAGCTGGCAAGAGACTAAAACAAAGAAGTAACTGAAGGAGAATTATATGAAAAAGGACTGGAAGGAGAAGGAATATTGTTTAGAGATCATCTAATGTCCAATTATGAGCCTCAGTTTCCTCCTTTGAAAAATTAGTCTAGCAACCAGCCATTGTTATGAATATTTCCATGTAAAATGTTTTATAACCAAATATGAATTGCTATTTAACGAGTGTTCAATAAATGTTTGGTAAAGGAATACATGAATGAATGAATGAACAAATGAAGTGCAAATGACACTAGATTTGGAACCTACCTTCAGTCCCAGTTCTGCTATTTACTACCTCTGTGGCCTTAGGAAGACCTCTTTATTGCCTCATGTCCTCAGTTTCCTCATTTGTAAAATGAAGAAGTAGGACTAGATGACTTCTAAGATCTTTTCAAATTCTAAATCCAAAGATCATTGGTGAATTCTTTTGCCCTTCTCCTTTCCCTTGTCCTTCCCTGGACTCCCTTTCCCATGGGGAATATCTAGGGGTTAAGTAAGAACACTCCCCAAACTGCCCCCCTCAAAACCTCTAATCATAGCATTAGGGCCCAGTCAAAGGCCCCACCTCTTCTCAAATCCTGAGGTTAGGTGTGGAGGAGGAAGCCCCCTGGTTTCTGGTTCATGCCAACCTCTCCACTCCCCCCCACACCTCCCCGTCCATCCCCAGCTGCTTGGTCCCTTTGCCACTGACAGGGGCTCTTCCTATGAAGTCATTGCCTCCTTTCCCAGCCTGGCCCTTTCCTCACCCCCATGGTCGGCTCCCACCTGCTCCTTCCCTCCTCCTCCCCCCCTCCCGAGAGTTATAGGATCTCTCTGCTGACATCCCCTTTGGCAAACAAGCCGGAAAACCTGCTGACTCCATCAGACCCCGAGTTCACTGAGTGGTCAGAGTGAGGATGGCTTGGCTGGGTTGGGGTTGAGGAAGGGGAAGAACAACTTTGCAGAGTTAGGAAGATGTCCTAAAGAGTTAACTGTCCCCCAGTTTTCTCCTCTGCCCCCAGAAGCTCAAACCCATCCCCTTGGGTTCCATGGCTGGGGAGCAGCCGTCTGCCCTTGACTATGATCTCAGCCAAGTCACTAAAATATCCCTGGGCCTCAGTTTCCTCATTTGTAAAATGAAGGCGATAGGACTGGACTAGATGGTGACCCAAGTCCCTTTTCAACTCTAAATGTATGCGTTCGTTCCTCTGGTTTCCAAGGTCTTTGGCAGCTCTAGATCCTCTCTGTAGACGTGTCCATAAAGGTTAGCTTTCACCTTCCTCTTTTCTAGCTACCCCTCCCTCCCAGAGCAATCAGGGAGGGTTTTTGCTTGAGGAGAACCCTCTGATGCTGGGAGTGGAGCCCCTGGAAGTTGGTTTCCAGTTTGGGAACTTGCTTTGGTTCCCCCTTTCTTCTCCTTCTGCCCTGTCCCCCTCCTCTTCCCCGTCCCCCCTCCCTCCCCCTCCCACGTGGCAGGACCAGCTCCTAAGGGAGCTGCTCGGAGTACTGAGTGAATGTCAACATCCTGCTTCCCTTAGAGGCTGCTCATTGTCAGCCTGTGCCCGGGGCCAGCTGGGGAGACAGAGGTGTGTTTGTTCTGGAGTGGGTGAGACCATGATAATCACTCCCGATTGCTGGGGCTGGAGCTGAAGGTCAGGAGGTAACTCAAACTGGAGATATAAATAACTGTGCCCGGCTGCTGAGAGCAGCAACATTTGATCAGCACCCCTCTCTGACCAGGAAGATGGGGACGTATTGATTACCAGCAGCCTGCCTTCCTTTCTCCCCCCTGCCTTCAGAAAAACAAACCCCCAGAGGCTGTGGGCCGGGACCTTGGGGGAGGGAAAGGGGAGGCTGCTGGGGGTAGGGGGGGAGTAGGAAGAAAGAGGTCAGACGGCCTTGCCTGGGCCCGCAGCCACCAGCCTGCCCACGTGGGCCAGCCACGCAGCACAAGGTCCCCACAGACTCAGGTCACCCGAATCTCCTCCCCCAAAGGAAAAGGCCAAGTATCTCTGGGTTCTCTTCTTAGGGCCTCCGGGACAAGACCATTGCCCTCTGAGAAAGGGCCTTGGATTCAGGGAGGACAGAGCTCAGGAATTTACAAGCTGGGTGACCTTGGGCAAGTCATTTAACTTTTTCATTTCCGTGTCCTCACCTGCAAAAAAGGATGATAATAATGTCTTACAGTGCTGCTGGGAGAATCAAATGAAATGCATGTAAAGGGCTTTGCACACCAATATTAACTGACCAGGACCTTAAGGGACATCTAATCCAATTCCTCTGTTTTATAGATGAGGACACAGAATTGTGTTGCTGAAGGTCACACAGGTAATCCAAGTCAGAAGTAGGATTTGAACCCAAGTCCTCTGTGATTTGCTAGAAGGTCATACAAGAAATACAAGTTTGAGGTAGGATTTGAACCCAAGTCCTCTGTGACTTGCTGAAGGTCACACAGGTAATGAAAGTCAAAGGTAGGATCTGAACCCAAGTGCTCTGTGCCTTTCTATAGGGTTACACAGATAATCCAAGTTAGAGGTAGGATTTGAATCCAAATCCTCTGTAACTTGCTGAAGGTCACACAGGTAATCCAGGTCAGAGGTGGGAGTTGACCCAAGTCCTCTGTGCCTTTCTATAAAGGCCACACAGGTAATCAAGTCAGAGTAGGATTTGAAGCCAAGTCCTCTGTGACTTGCTGAAAGTCACACAGGTAATCCAGTTAGAGGTAGAATTTTGCAAACCTTAAAGTGTTATTTAAATATTAACTGACCAGGGCCTTAAGGGACATCTAATCCTCTGCTTTACAGATGAGGACACTGAATTGTGTTGCTGAAAGTCACACAGGTAATCCAAGTCAGAGAAAAGATTTGAACCCAAGTCCTCTGATTCCTCTTTCTATTTTTTGGGAGGAAATAATTAGGGTTAAGTGATTTCCCTGGGGTCACACTGCTATTAAGTGTCCAAAGCTGCATTTGGGCTCAAGTCTATCTACTGTGCCATCTAGCTACCCCCTCCTCTTTCCACTGTAACAGAATGAATCAGTATGGAGGACAGTGGAGAACAGAGGGGGAGCAAAAACATCTTCTGGACATCCATCTTTCCACGATCCTGATGATGCTGTGGAGAGAGGTCCTGGAAAGAATCCAAATGAGAGAATCCTACCCCAAATCTCTGGTTGCATCTCCTTGGCATCAGTCTTTTCTTTCCTGAGGGCATTGTGTGTGTGTGTGTGTGTGTGTGTGGTGCTGTTGAGGAGGGGGAGGGAGGGACAAGTACTGAGTTGGGGGGCTGTAGCTGGCTACTTACCAGCTCATCCCAGCCACACTTTTCAAGTTATAGTCCTCCTACTGTTTTCTTCCCCAGAACCTGTCACAGAGATGCCTGTGAAAACTCAAACAGAAGAACCAGAATGGAATAAGGGATATGAGTCGCAATTGGTTCCCCTCAGGCCCGTGCTTCTATTTCTTTGGGCTTGCCTCCTCCTCCCCCCAATTTCTTTGGTCAGTGATTGGAGTCAAATCCAACCTTAAGGTCTGTCCAGGTTCTCAGGATTTCCATTTCTGGGTCTCAGAGGATCCAAACTCTCTGGGATATTCTCAGGCCTGGAAGGAATAGCAAACTTGATTCAACGGTGCTGTTTTTCCAAGATTTTCTCGGTACAGTTTCCAGTCCAGTTGGGGTTCCTCCAAAACAGGTGAAGTGATGCAATTTCTCTGAAATGGATCTCAGCTTCCTGAGGCATGGCTTGGCATCACCCAGCTGAGATGAATTGGCTCTCAGTAGCATCCTAACCTTCTCCTCTCCTCCCCCCTCCTCCATTCACATCCACAAGTTGAGACCTCTTGGAATGAGGTTCAAGGTACACTGTGATGCCCTCCACATTTTTAAACTATAACTCAAGAGGCCCCACCAATGTTTTTCATCTTTAACAGCCAGAGAATACAACTAACTCAAAAAAAGATATTTCCTGAAATGGCACAATAGTTATAAAACATTTCCCCCATAAACTTGGTTACACCCTTCCAAAAATACACACACAACCTCAGGGGGGGAAAGTGGGCACAAATGAAGAGTCAGCTAGTAAGAAAACACATGGCCAAGACAGGTCTGACACCTTTGGCACTTCAAGGCCCTAGTGCCCTCTCTTTTCTCCTGCCCTTCCCACTAGGTGAGACATTTCTTCAGGGCAGGTGACTCACTTGGACTCTTGGGACCTTATCCTCTCAAAAAACACAATTCTACTCCAATTAAATTTTCTGTTGGATCCAGTGTCTCCACAAGTTTCTACATTAACAGGGAGGAGAAAAGAGAGAGAAATCTCCCCCTTCTCTTGTGATTGTCTGGAATCGATCTAAAGAGAAAAGGCAAAGAGTAATGACCTCCCGGGATCAGTGTTTTTCTATATCTGGCTCTTTTCTCAACTGCCAGGGATGACTCTCTTCAAAGAACTTGCTCTGTTTTTAAAGGTCATCAGAGGGTACGGATGATCCTTCAGCCAGAAGGTGACCAGCCCCTTATAAACCACCTAGGAGATTGAGAAATTTCTCTGCACCTAAAGGGAGAAATAAAATAGGAAAAACTTCTCAACACTTCCTTTACCCTGGACCTTCCAGGTCTTCAGAGTGAGTTCTTTGAAAAGTTGAAATGGGCCACTCAGAATGTGAGCCACTCAGAATTTCCTGTGCTTTGCAAGCTGTGGATGCAATCAATTAAAGACCTGAAATGGACAGAATCTTAAAATGTTATTATCTCTGTTATCTAACCCTTACAGCCTATAATTTCATCATAGGTTAGGGGGAGTCAGTTGGACAGAGAGAATTGAGATCAAGGGATCTTAACTGAGTTCAGAAGGGATGACCAAGGTTAAGTTCATCTTCAGCAGCAATTTTCTGCAACTTTCCCCTTCTTCTATTTCTCTTTTCTTTGAAGGTTTTTTATTTTTTATTTTATTTTATTTTTTAATTTTAATTTTGGTCCCCCCTCCATTACATGCAAAGGTAGTTTTCAACATTCATCCATTGGAAATTTTATGAGTTTCACATTTTTCTACCATCCTTCCTTCCCTTCCCCCTCCCCATAGAAGCAACCAATCTGGGAAAAGTTATATATTAGTCATGTTGTAAAAGAGGAATTCGAACTAAGGGGGAAAAAACACAAGAAATAAAGAAAAAAAAAAGAAAATTTTAAAAGTGAACATAGTATGTGTTGCTCAGTATTCAGACTCCATAGGTTGTGTTTTTCCCCTTTCTGGATTTTGATGCCATTTTCCATAACAGATTCCTCAAGATTGTCTTTGACCCTGAATTGTTGAGAGGAGCTGTGCCCATCAAAGTTGATCCATCTCACAAGGCCACTGTTAGTGTATATAATGTTCTTCTGGCTCTGGTCATTCAGGTCTTTCCTGGCTTTTCCAAAGTCTGGCTACTCATGATTTCTCACAAAACTGTAGTACTCTACATCAATTTCTCTTTTCTAAGTAGTCAATAAATAAGAATATTCCTTCCAGAAAGATGACCAGTCACTTCAGAACAATAAGTCAATATACAAATATTTCTGTACAAATTGGAAAAGCGGAAGGCCAAAGAGAAAGGAGGTCTTTCAAAATTATGGTACTAATAGAAAGAACATTTAGAATTGTAAACCTTAGGTTAAAATCTTGGTTCTACTATTTAATATAATTTAATATAATACCTTGGGTTAGTCACTTCTCTCTGGGTTTCAGATTCCTTATCTTTAAAATTTGGACTTTGGGACAAGAAAATCTTTAAAGTTCCTTCCAATAGTAAATCCTAGGATCTAATGTGGTAAAGTTTCCAGAGTGTCCCAATTTCCAGCCATTGTATTATATGCATCTTATCCTTTCCCAGGACCTGAAATTAGTTGTAAGTAGCTCAAAAGTAATTTGACCTTTGTTCTTCTAGATCAAGGTTCTTATTCTAGGGAATCCACAGATCCCAAGAGGATTCATGAGATTGAATGGGGAAAATTTAAATTTTTATTTTCATTAACATCTAACTGAAATTTAGAATCACCTTCCATTAATTAAAAACATTAGTCTCATTATTCTCATATTTATAGACTGCCCAAAGGGTTCATGGGGTGAGGGTAATAACCATCCCTTGCTAAACACAGCCAGGTGCTTTGTTTAGCTCTTTATGAGAAATCCTGAGATTAGATGCTGTTATTATTCCCCTTTTACAGTTGAGAAAACTGAGGCAAACAGAGATTAAATGATTTACCTAGGGCCACCCAGCTGAAAATATCTGAGATTGGATCTGAACTCAGGTCTTCCTGACTCCAGGCCCAGTAGATAGTCTCCTACCTACTGTGCCCTCTAGCTGTCTCTAGAATACAAAAAAAGATTAAGAACTTCTACTCTAGATGGAAAATGAGGCAAACAGTTTAAGTGACTTGCCCAGGGCCACACAGCTAAAAAGTATCTGAGGCTAGTTTTGAACTCAGTTCTTCTGGACTGATTGAACCGTATCTGAATAACACCTTATTTATTGTTGCCCTCAAGGACACAAAAACGGTTAAGAATACCTAGTTTAGAAGGTTATTTGTGATCTTAAATATTCCTCAATGCTGGAGGGCATTTTGTTCATCTATCCATCCATCCATCCATCCATCCATCCATCCATCCATCCATCCATCCATCTATCCATTCATCCAACAAACATTAATTACCCACTATGTACAAAGCCTGGTACTAATTAAAAGATAAAAAGCCTACATGGTCTCTGTCTTCAAGGAGTTATTGGGGAATTTCTCAGCCTAGTTTCTTTGGAGCCCAGGGAGACTCTCACCGTTACCAATAGGTCTAAAAGACTGAGATCCAATAAAATGAGTCACCAACTCAAAGGGCAAAGAAGTTTATAGGCACTTAGCTAGGGAAAATTACTGGTAACAGCTTCACTTTTCTAAGGAATAGATTGGGTTTATAATATTTTTTTTTCAGTCCTATCCAGAGCATACAATGGACCAGCAGTCTGTGGTATTGGACTATAGGAGGGTTAAATGGGAAAGTCTCTAGTTGCATGTTGGGGGCAATGCTTGTGTGGGAAAGGACAACCGGAGAGGGCTCTGTGCTATCAGCTCAAGGTAGTTGGAAGTAGTTGAGTCAGGTTTTGTTATTTAGGCCAAAGCAGATTAAGGAACAATTCAAAGTGCGTCTACTGCTAGATAACAGGGTTGTTTTTTTTCTCCTCAGAGCTTATTATGGGAATAGGACACGTATACCGATAATTATGATAAGGATGGAATGTAATAGGAGCAAAGAAGAATCCAGACAAAGTATTCTAGGAAAATCTCAGGAGGGAGAGAATACTTTTACCTAGGGGACTTGGGGCAGTGGGTGGGCACCTGAGACAGGTCCAACTGGAGAAATAAAAAATCGACCTTATCTTTATACTCAAAAAAAAAAAAAAGAGAACCAGACATTCTGTTTTTAACACTGGGAAATGTGTACTGTGACACTAATTTAGAGAAACTAGGTTAGGAAAAGGTTATATAAGAGATGATGTG